>NC_141046.1:22152731-22182731 GCF_041138505.1 Cibotium barometz | reverse complement strand
ATGGGCAGTGACTAACCTGAGACTAGCTGGGGTAGCTCATTTTCATTCTGATGTACTTATTTGATGTTTATATCATTATGAGTTTTTTCATTATTGAGTATCATTACATTTTAGTTGATGTTCTTGATTTTATTATATTTTTTTAACATTTTTGCTATCATATTGTTTGTTGAAAATCTCCATGCCATCGTACCCAAACATGCTCCGATGGGGACCAAACTTTGCAAGCATGTGAGGGTGGGTCGACCAAACTTTGCAAGCATGTGGGGGGACCCACCCCCACATGCTTGCAAAGTTTGGTCACAATCAGAGCATGTTTGGATTGGTAATTAGTGCCCAGTGCGGGTTTTTGAAGTCACTTGGTGCTTAATAGGCCATGGAAAATCCGGGCCTTCCCCATACCATCGTACCCAAACAGGCTCCGATGGGGACCAAACTTTGCAAGCATGTGGGGGAGACCCACCCCCACATGCTTGCAAAGTTTGGTCACAATCGGAGCATGCTTGGATTGGTAATTAGCGCCCAGTGCGGGTTTTTGAAGTCTCTTGGTGCTTAAGAGGCCATGGAAAATCCGGGCCTTCCCCATACCATCGTACCCAAACAGGCTCCGATGGGAACCAAACTTTGCAAGCATGTGAGGGGGACCCACCCCCACATGCTTGCAAAGTTTGGTCACAATCAGAGTATGTTTGGATTGGTAATTAGCACCCAGTGCGGGTTTTTGAAGTCTCTTGGTGCTTAAGAGGCCATGGAAAATCCGGGCCTTCCCCATACCATCGTACCCAAACATGCTCCGATGGGGACCAAACTTTGTAAGCATGTGGGGGGCCACCCCCACATGCTTGCAAAGTTTGGTCAATGTTTGGATTAGTAATTAGCGCCCAGTGTGGGTTTTTCAAGTCTCTTAGTGCTTAAGAGGCCATGGAAAATCTGGGCCTTCCCCATACCATCGTACCCAAACATGCTCCGATGGAGACCAAAATTTGCAAGCATGTGGGGAGAACCCACCCCCACGTGCTTGCAAAGTTTGGTCATAATCAAAGCATGTTTGGATTGGTAATTAGCGCCCAGTGCGGATTTTTCAAGTCTCTTAATGCTTAAGAGGCCAAGGAAAATCCGGGCCTTCCTCATACCAACGTACCCAAACATGCTCCGATGGGAACCAAACTTTGTAAGCATGTGGGGGGGACCCACCCCCACATGTGGGGGGGACCAACCCCCCACATGCTTGCAAAGTTTGGTCATAATTGGAGCATGTTTGGATTGGTAATTAGTGCCCAGTGCGGATTTTTCAAGTCTCTTGGTGCTTAAGAGGCCAAGGAATATCCGGGCCTTCCTCATACCATCGTACCTAAACATGCTCCGATGGGGACCAAGCTTTGCAAGCATGTGGGAGGGACCCACCCCCACATGCTTGCAAAGTTTAGTCATAGTTAGAGCATGTTTGGATTGGTAATTAGCACCCTGTGTGGGATTTTGAAGTCTCTTGGTGCTTAAGAGGCCATGGAAAATCCGGGCCTTCCCCATACCATCGTACCCAAACATGCTCCGATGGGGATCAAACTTTGCAAACATGTGGGGGGGACCCACCCCCACATGCTTGCAAAGTTTGGTCACAATCAGAGCATGTTTGGATTGGTAATTAGCGCCCAGTGCGAGTTAGTCTCTTGGTGCTTAAGAGGCCATGGAAAATCTGGGCCTTTTCCATACCATCGTACCCAAACATGCTCCAATGGGGACCAAAATTTGCAAGCATGTGAGGGGGACCCACCCCCACATGCTTGCAAAGTTTGGTTACAATCAGAGTATGTTTGGATTGGTAATTAGCACCCAGTGCAGATTTTTCAAGTCTCTTGGTGCTTAAGAGGCCAAGGAAAATCCGGGCCTTCCCCATACCATCGTACCTAAACATACTCCGATGGGGACCAGAATTTGCAAGCATGTGGGAGGAACCCACCCCCACATGCTTGCAAAGTTTGGTCATAATCGGAGCATGTTTGGATTGGTAATTAGCGCCCAGTGCGGATTTTTCAAGTCTCTTGGTGCTTAAGAGGCCAAGGAAAATCCGGGCCTTCCCCATACCATCGTACCCAAACATGCTCCGATGGGGACCAAACTTTGCAAGCATGTGGGGAGGACCCACCCCCACATGCTTGCAAAGTTTGGTCACAATCGGAGCATGTTTGGATTGGTAATTAGCGCCCAGTGCGGGTTTTTCAAGTCGCTTGGTGCTTAAGAGGCCATGGAAAATCCGGGCCTTCCCCATACCATTGTACACAAACGTGCTCCGATGGAGACCAAAATTTACAAGAATGTGGGGGGGACTCACCCGCACATGCTTGCAAAGTTTGGTCACAATCAGAGCATGTTTGGATTGGTAATTAGCGCCCAGTGCGGATTTTTCAAGTCTCTTGGTGCTTAAGAGGCCAAGGAAAATCCGGGCCTTCCCCATACCATCGTACCCAAACATGCTCCGATGGGGACCAAAATTTGCAAGCATGTGGGGGGATCCACCCCCACATGCTTGCAAAGTTTGGTCACAATCGGAGCATGTTTGGATTGGTAATTAGTACCTAGTGCGGATTTTTCAAGTCTCTTGGTGCTTAAGAGGCCAAGGAAAATCCGGGCCTTCCCCATACCATCGTACCCAAAAATGCTTTGATAGGGACCAAACTTTGCAAGCATGTGGGGGAGACCCACCCCCATATGCTTGCAAAGTTTTGTCACAATCGGAGCATGTTTGGATTGGTAATTAGCGCCCAGTGCGGGTTCTTCAAGTCTCGGTGCTTAAGAGGCCATGGAAAATCCGGGCCTTCCCCATAACATCGTACCCAAACATGATCCGATGGGGACCAAAATTTGCAAGCATGTGGAAGGGATCCACCCCCACATGCTTGCAAAGTTTGGTCACAATCAGAGCATGTTTGGATTGGTAATTAGCGCCCAGTGCAGATTTTTCAAGTCTCTTGGTGCTTAAGAGGCCAAGGAAAATCGGGGCTTTCCTTATACCATCGTACCCAAACATGCTCCAATGGGGACCAAACTTTGCAAGCATGTGGGGGGAACCCACCTCCACATGCTTGCAAAGTTTGGTCACAATCGGAGCATGTTTGGATTGGTAATTAGCGCCCAGTACAGATTTTTCAAGTCTCTTGGTGCTTAAGAGGCCAAGGAAAATCTGGGCCTTCCCCATACCATCGTACCCAAACATGCTCCGATAGGGACCAAACTTTGCAAGAATGTGGGGAGGACCCACCCTCACATGCTTGCAAAGTTTGGTCACACTCGGAGCATGTTTGGATTGGTAATTAGCGCCTAGTGCAGGTTTTTCAAGTCTCTTGGTGCTTAAGAGGCCATGGAAAATCCGGGCCTTCCCCATACCATCATACCCAAACATACTCCGATGGGGACCAAAATTTGCAAGCATGTGGGGGGTACCCACCCGCACATGCTTACAAAGTTTGGTCACAATCAAAGCATGTTTGGATTGGTAATTAGCGCCCAGTCCGGGTTTTTGAAGTCTCTTGGTGCTTAAGAGGCCATGGGAAATCCGGGCCTTCCCCATACCATCTTACCCAAACATGCTCCGATGGGGACCAAACTTTGCAAGCATGTGGGGGTGGGTCTCCCCCACATACTTGCAAAGTTTGGTCCCCATCGGAGCATATTTGGATTGGTAATTAGCGCCCAGTCCGGATTTTGAAGTCTCTTGGTGCTTAAGAGGCCAAGGAAAATCCGGGCCTTCCCCATACCATCGTACCCAAACATGCTCCGATGGGGACCAAGCTTTGTAAGCATGTGGGGGGGACCCACCCCCACATGCTTGCAAAGTTTGGTCTCCATCAGAGCATGTTTGGGTAAGATGGTATGGGGAAGGCCCAGATTTTCCATGGCCTCTTAAGCACTAATAAGAGACTTGAAAAATCCACACCGGGTGCTAATTACCAATCCAAACATGCTCTGATTGTGACCAAACTTTGCAAGCATGTGCGGGTGGGTCCCCCCCACATGCTTGCAAAGTTTGGTCCCCATCGGAGCATGTTTGGGTACGATGGCATGGGGAAGGCCCGGATTTTCCATGGCCTCTTAAGCACCAAGAGACTTGAAAAATCCGCACTGGGCGCTAATTACCAATCCAAACATGCTCCGATTGTGACTAAACTTTGCATGCATGTGGGGGTGGGGTCCCCCCACATGCTTGCAAAGTTTGGTTCCCATCGGGGTATGTTTGGGTACGATGGCATGGAGATTTTCAACAAACAATATGATAGCCAAAGTGTTAAAAAATTTAATAAAATCAAGAACATCAACTAAAATGTAATGATACTCAATAATGAAAAAACTCATAATGATATAAACATTAAATAAGTACATCAGAATGAAAATGAGCTACCCCAGCTATTCTGAGATTAGTCACTCCCAAAAAATCTAAGTACAATGTAAGTGAGCCAACCCAGCTAGTCTGAGTTTAGTCACTATCAAGATAGAGATCTAGTCAGCAGCACCCTCTCTAGCTCTCAACTGCTCTAAAATTCTCTCATGGTCATCCACTCGAAGCCGAAAACAAGGGTGAAAATTGTGTTTTCGGCTATGTACTCGATCAAGAGTGAGCTTGGTAGCAACCACTAGATGAGAGAAATGAAATGCCTCTAACTCCCACTTCCATTGCTGGAACTCAAGACTCCCCCGATGAAGTCGAATCTGCTGGTAGAACCGGCCTGCCACAATCATGCTATGGGCGTCATAAGAAAACCCATGATCATCCACTGTATCGTGGTCAAGGATGCACTTTGGCCTAGTGCAACTCATCAGATAGTAGTCTACTCCCTCGCTATTTCCCTCACTGGCAATAACAACAAATACATTACCCTCCTGTAGCAAATCTGTCAGGTCATCATAACTGACCATGAACGCAGGACCTGTGTGCTCTCATCAGACAACACTGGATGTGAAGGATGCTCAGGGGAGAGGAATGTCTGTATCCATGCATCTGCCCATCCTCTCGAGGCACAATGTGACCAATCGCCATCCATACATGCTCCACAGAAGCATGCAAACCGTCGTGTAAATCGTGGGGGCCGCCATGCACGTGCTCCTGATGGAATGTAAGCCCAAGGTGCCAGGTACTGTGTCACAATCATGGGAGGCTCTACGGTCAATCATGCCACCATCCACATGCCAAAAAAATCTCTTGACAATCCGAGCATCACGTTTGGGGTACGATGATGCTGCACTCCCACACAAATGTTGGGAGCACCACTCGACTAGGTGGCCCGCATCTCTGAACCGTTGAGCATCCTGTCGCAGCTGATGATGCCTCAAGGCAGGTTTCACACACGCACCCGCACCATCATGCTCTCCCTTCCCGTGACCAATCTCAAAGAATGACCAAATCACTGGGATACTAGATTGCACATGCCACCTATAAATCCATAAAAGATAGTCTTAGTTATTGTTTTCTTTAAGATGTTCTAGTGAATTTAGTTTAATTGTAAATGTAAGAAAACCATAAGTACTACCTGTAGAGCCAATAGAATTGTCGTGATGACTTGAACTGTGCACCACAACCATCCGACCAAACCCATCGCTGGACACGTCTGATCCCACAATCTCCTAAAAAATCGTCATGGAGACGAAAACAGTGTTGCACAAAATGTGCATCATGTGAACGATCATCACTGATATAGAAATGATACTCTCGAATAATGACATGGGTCTCAGGGGTACTCGCTATCCCATCTACATGAGCCTCTGCATGTCGATAGCTAATGTGGACCATAATAGCAACCTAGTGAGGTAAGCAATACATACGTTTAGGACACAAAAAATCAAATAAGTAATGTAGCTCAAACACAAAACAAATATTACGAAATATAACCATTACCTGCTCTGAGAAGTAATACTCAGATTGTATCTCCTGAAAAGGTGTGAATGTGTAGTTCTCTACAAAATCAATCACAGAGACGACCACACCAATAGGAAACTCTGCCAGGCATGCTTGGAACTGACGATCCTGCCACTTGGCACAATGACTTTGCCGTATATAGGGGTAGATCTGCTCCCTAAATGTGGCTGTGAAGTGACAATGTGGTGTATGTTTGTCCACGAGCTGCAACTTCCTGGACTGTCACCACTCTTGAGCTGGTGTGTCACACATAACATTGCCATGCCACACTCTCTTGGTCACTTGCATCAAGATCTACCATCTGTAGATGTGCAAGTGAACCACATGATGTTGTGCAATTGCTCTCCACACAAGGCATCCTATGGAACTGGGCATCCTCCGTGCGTGTACACAAAAGAGAGTGGATGAAATCACAAGGACTACGAGGCAACTCTCTATGCCCACTAAGAGAACGGAACACATCATAAAAAAGTTTGAACTCAACATGGTAGCGACAACAACAAACATGTGTTACGCTGACGTGAGTACCTCACAAACCAAGGCTTACACCCCTCAAATGACCTTTGCCCAATTTTAAGCTCTGGATACGAAGCCACAAACTGAGAATACAACTCAGTTTGGGTCATTTCAAGAAAGCAAGCACAGTGCTCAATGAACACTCCTCTTGTCACTCTCTTACGCAAAGCTTTCTTGAAAACTGGCGAGGCACGACAATTCTCCTCCCAAAAACTTTCTATCAAGGTTTTAGTGGTTTCATCTAGTAGGCGATCATGCCTAGCTACACGACCACTACTCGCCCACAAAGCACCAACCTCATTGGCATCTAAACTTTGTCATCTAATAGACCCAACTCTAAGTGCGTGTGGTGCTATGGAAAGGATGCGAGATGTGGCACTAACCTTACCCTTCATTTGGGAGCTACTTAGGGCTGCCACAATAGCCCGTCGAGCAGCCAAAGCGTTCGCAGAGTTCCTCTTCTTGTTAACTATATAGGAATGACGAACACTTTGTAGCACCGCCATGCCAGCTCTCCTCTCTCTTCGACCTCCAATGTCGGAAAGCGCCCTGTAGTTGGCCATGTTGGGCAGATCAATCAAAGCATCAAGCACACATGCCTGTGATGAAGGCGTGAGGTCTTTGAAATAGGAATGGAAGATTGCATGGGCACGACGATGTGCCCCTGACTTTGATAGTTCTTTCCTATCTACACGAAGGGCGCCCAAAGGAGGGGGGTGGGTTTTTGTAGAAGAGAAGGGGACTCAGGAAGGGCGGGTTCATGTGGATTATCTAAATTAAGGGGTAGTGGGGGGGAAGAGGGCGAAGGGAGAGGAAGTGGAAGAGGAGGAGCAAGGCTTGGATCATCGCCAACAGAAGGTGTTGCTCGTTGACGTGCTCTCCACTCTCTCTTTCTCTCACGAGCTACCCTTCTCCTCTCCTCCTCTTGAACTTGGTGGACGGAGGGAAGTCTAGTCCTATCACGTTTCTGACTCCTACGACTTTGAGAACCCATTCTCAAGGAAGCTAAGAGAGAAAATATTATAAAGGCTCAATGATGGGATAGTACTAGAGATAAGTGTGGGATAGTACTAGAGATGTGTGATTATATAGGAAAAATATGTTATCCACTTCAAATCTCATTGGATTTCCTATCTAAGATTGATTGGATAATTAAGATAAACATAAAGATAATTAAAGATAAACTATTATCCACTTAAAAATCAATATTATTACCAAGTCTAAATATTTATCATTACTAGATATATAAATATATCTTTAAATATATCTTTTATTTTATAATTATATAACTACTTTTTTTAATAAAGTATTTTTTTTCAAATTTTATTCAAAGGTTTATTCTACATAAAAAAATTTCAAGAAATATTAAATTAAAAAATTTTATTTTTTTAAATTAATAATATGAACTTTAATAATAATATTATTGATCTAATCCCAAAATATAATCCTTTAAAATTAGTGATTTTAAATTCTATTATTTAATAAGTTATATATATTTTATTATTTAAAATTCTATATTCTATTTCTCTAAATTACTAAATTAACTTTTTTTAAAATATATTTTTGAAAAAAGAGGGGAGGTGGGAAGGAGGTGCCATGTGTCATATGCGTGCATGACACGTGGCAATCTCTTGACATGTGGCACTATTATGGTTGATGTGCCAATTCCATGATGTGGCATGCCATGTCACCAAGTGCGAGGTGGCATGCAAAGGTGGCAAGATGATGTGGCATTAATGATGACTAGGATGATGAGGTGGGGAGTCAACTAGGTTGACCATGTTGACATGGAGGGTGGAGGTGGCAAGCTGAGGTGGCAAGCTGCTTATGTGGATCCTCTCGAAGCTCATGTGGACATAAAGTGGCATGCATATATAAGATTTGTGCCTACCCAAGCCTCACACATGGAATGAAACCTAAGCTGTGAAATTTACCAAGCCTAGATTTCCAAACCTAACTAGGATTGGTTTTAGACTTGAAAAGGGGAGAGTGGACACAATATGGGAATTTTCACTTGGGAGGATTGAAAATGGACCTTCCCATACTCAAATTAAGCCAAATTTTTTTTAATAAATTCATGGCAACAAGAGTATTGATCCCTTGAGTTTTTAGATTGAAAGATTTAATAATTAATTTTCTAGAATTAAATTACAATTGATTTAATGGGCCTCTAACAGTCATAATAAATTTTCCAAAGTAAATCTAAAAAAATCCAACCATTAGATTTGTAATTTTACCTTATACCCACATTATACTCGTTCCCAATCTAATCATCACTAGATCCATACAATTTGAGCATTTTAAATGGTAAATGTGGTGGGAGGATAAAATAGTATGTTTTTTAACAATTCTAATACCTTTTAAATAATATAGAAAATAGTAGAACACATCAAAAATTACTCGATAAATCAAGTTAAGCTCTATGTTATTTGTATTTGTGATATGCAAAGTGGGAACATCATATGAGTAATAATGTAAAAGTTATAGGCAATTTACTCACATTCACTGTACCTGTCTAAACCTACGACAGGGCCTGTATACAAACTTGGTTCCCAAAGAAAAGGGGATTTGCAATTATTGGATATTCAATCAGATTATAGTTTTAGGTGCCCAACTTTGCATATGATGTTTCATTAGAAGACCTTGAAGTGAAACTCCTTGGCTAACTATGAGAGATTGGCTATTCTTCTTGAAAAAATGCATGTTTTCCAGCTAAAGCCAAGGGCTCCCACTACATGAAACTAGATAACCTCATCTTGCAACCACCCATATATATATATACATATATATATATATATACATACATATATATATATATATATATGTATATACATACATATATATACATATACATACACATATACATATACATACATATATATATATATATACATACATCTATACATATACATACATATATATATATATACATACATCTATACATATATACATATATATATATATATACATATATATACATATATATATATATACATATATATATATATACATATGTATATGTATATATGTATATGTATGTATACATACATATATACATATATATATATATATACATATATATATATATATATGTATATATGTATGTATACATACATATACATATATACATATATATATATATATATATGTATATATGTATATATATGTATATATATATATATATACATATATACATATATATGTATATATATATACACATATATATACATACATACATACATACATACATACATACATACATACATTTATATATATATATATACATACATACATATATATATATATATACATACATATATACATACATACATACATATACATACATACATACATACATACATACATACATCATACATACATACATACATACATATATATATAGGAAGGTCCAGGAAACGGGTCATACCATGGATCTTAGGCATGCACTCGTCGTGGTCCCCCCCATCTAGAAACATACTTAGACGGTTGTCGAGCGACGATGAGGCTTAATATAGGTATTTAAAAGAATGTTGCCTATGTATTATGCATGGACATCAGGTAAAAGGTAGGCACGTGTAGAAGCTTTATCCGATGAAAACTCCAACACGCTCCTTTCTTTGACTATTTTTATTAGGACCTTTAAGACAATTGGAGAAGGAAACTCTAATTTCTCAACACTAAAATTAGAGCATAACATATACTTGCACAAATTATAAGCATAAACCTCAATAAACAAAATAAAATAAATAAGAGAGAGATGGAGAATAAAGTAGAGTTCATCGTCGACACAAGAGTGGGTTGAATCTCCCTTGGATGAGTGTGGTTCTTGTTCCACTCACCCATATCTATATGTAGTAGAAAAAGATTACTTTCCAAAAAGATAATTTCAAAAAAAACAAAGTACAAGTGCTTTTGAGTTTATGAGCGTGCAAGCTTTACAAAAATATAACAAGCATCAATATAAAGGCTTATGCTCTCTAACTACGGAATTGAGAGAAAAAAGGAGAGGAAAGAATCAAAAACTCCAAGAAATAGCTTTTTGGGGCACACTATATAGTATTTCATAGCACATTAGAAGCATAATTAAACTCTAGAGAAAGCTTAATTAAGATTAATTGCTAAAAATTTAGAGAAAATCTAGAAAATTACTTACAATGCATTGGCTTAACTTTTAGAGAGTGGGAAGTGGGCTTCCTACTCTAGAAAAAATTCTCCAAAATCATCGGAGAGTGGAGGGGGTAGTAGTATTAGGGACTAGGCAGCAAGAGGGAGGTTTAATTGTGACAAAAAGAAACTCATAGGAGCTATGGAAGTAGGCACATTTTTTTAGCTTGAGGATAAGGAGAAGAAGTCTCAAAATAGCCCAAATACACCCAACAAGAGGGTGGGTTTGGTGACACAAGGAAAGGGAATGATGAGAACCATCATGCCCTTTCCAGAAGGAGGTATGGTGGACACATGGCTAGGGGATGGGCAAGCAAGCCCCTTGAGCGATTTGTTAGAAATACACCAAAATATCATGTGACATTGGGGATACGGACATCTGGTCATTAGGTTTATAGCCAACTTGGTGTGAACACTCTAGGTGTGAATGTCACGTACCGTGAAAACGACATACGTGAGTCACCCATATAGTGATGGCAAAGCTCAGTCGGACATGGGGTCCACACGCTGGAGTGCATGTGGCTAGTGTTTCCGGGGTTTAGGAGTGAGGTGCCCGGGTCAGAGCACCGTGGGGGACTGGGCTAGTGTGGGCAGCCATGCCACTATATAGTCCCCATAATGTGGACACTTATCCACATTCCTCCATGGTTAGAGCTCGAAGCCCTCCTTGGGCTATGGAGGCGGTTACGGTGATGTAACAGTGAAGTACCTCTTAGCTAGAGTCAAAAGATAGAGCTTGATGCCTATAAAAGGGTATTGTACTCCTTGGGCTATGGCGGCGATTACGGTGATGTAACAGTGAAGTACCTCTTAGCTAGAGTCAAAAGATAGAGTTTGATGCCTATAAAAGGGTATTGTACTTGGTGGTTCATTTCATTCATAAAATAATCACCTTGTGTTGTGCCCAACTTGCTCTCTCTTGCTTGCTCAAGTTCTGTCTTCTTCTTCCTCCTCAACCATGGAAAGATTTCATCCTCCATAGCTCCATGGTTGATCTTGTGATTGCCAACATGGTATCATAGCCATGCTTCTCAGTGATTCATGCTTAATCTTTGCTCATCATGACATATATTAACCATGATTAGTGAGTAATTACCCATTTTATCTTTTTTCACCATTTTTCCTTTTCCTTGCAAAAACGCGGTTGTACCCCCTCTCACAAAATCATCTCATTCTCCTTCTCCATTGCATATCCTTGTAAACCCTCTTAGGAGCATTAACCTAGCCCTATTGCTATGCTACACTTCAAGGGATTCATTGAAACATACCATGAATCAGCCACCAAGAGCGCAACAAGTCAGCGCTTATTTCTAGAGGGTTTTCACGAATTTGTCTTCGCCGCTTCGAATTGAGCCAATTCCTCTTAGCTGTAGCAACTATATGGTAAGAGCTACAAGCTCTAAAAATTTTGAGCTCATTTGTTCTACAAGAGTAGCCAAGAGAAGCGTATCAAAAAAAGCCCAAAACATAACTTCATCAACAAAAATCGGCACCCACAAATAATGTTGTTCTAATTGCTCTTGGGAATCAATTATTGAGTCAACAAGCTATGCACAACCCAAATCTTGAAGCTATGCACAACCCAAATCTTCAAGTGTTGCTAAACCTCTGTAAAGCATCAAATCAGATTTTTCCCTTGATTTGAGTGAGCAATTTGTTAATCCAAAATCGGGTATAAATTAGTATTAGCATTATTTGGGACAATGGGATTTCTGAGCTTATATGCTTCATGTACCTCATCTATCATGCTCATAAATTAGTTGTTCAAGGGCAAGACACTGGCCATTGATAAGGCTAAGATCCCTTTAAGCAGATTTAACGCATTGTCATCTGAGAGGGATATACATCAGCAACATGTCAAGCTTCATGAACACATTGAGAATATGATCCATCTTTGCCTACATGGATTTCATTACACAATGAAATCAAGGATGAAGAAGACCAAGGGCATCTACATCGACATAAAGAAGATCAAGAGCTATATCAGCAGTTCGAGCTAAATCAAGAAGACCTTCAACAGTAGCATATTGATCATCGAGGGGAGACTCTTCCTTTATTTCTAAATTCTATTTTATGTTGAGTCATGGGTTATCTCCTCGGGCCCCAAAATTTGAATCTTTTGGACTTTTTTGGTTTGTTAGTTAGCCTTGATGTTATAAAAGGCATAGGTGGCTTCCTAGACTAGCCAAGGTCAGTAGCCACCCGTGGTCACTCCTCTATCCTAAGTAATCATAACTAGAAGTCTAACATCTGGCGTCATTGACTAGCATTGTAAACCACCATGAGTAAGACCTATGGGCACTTGGATGGTCATCATAAACAACATTGTAAAGAGTAACTAGAAGTCTAACATCTGGCGTCATTGACTAGCATTGTAAACCACCATGAGTAAGACCTATGGGCACTTGGATGGTCATCATAAACAACATTGTAATCATAACTAGAAGTCCAACATCTGGTGTCATTAACTAGCATTGTAAACCACCATGAGTAAAACCTATGGGCACTTGGATGGTCATCATAAACAACATTGTAAACAGTAACTAGAGCTACCATTCCATCATAGTAGCCATGGATATTTTGTTGAGGGAGGGTGTTAGAAATACACGAAAATACCTTGTGACATTAGGGATACGAGCATCCGGTCATTAGGTTTATAGGCAACTTGGTGTAAACTACCTCTTAGTTAAAGTCCAAAGATAGGGTTTGATGCATATAAAAGGGTATTGTATTTGGTGGTTTATTCATCTCATCTCATTCATTAATAATACAATCACCTTGTGTTGTGTCCAACTTGCTCTCTCTTTCTTGCTCAAGCTCTCTCTTCTTCTTTCTCCTCAACCATGGGGAGATTTCATCCTCCATAGCTCCATGGTTGATCCTGTGATTGCCAACACCCATGAGCATGCTTTTGATCGTGTATGGTTCCTTGAGAGATAGAGAGAGAAATTGATGGCCAAAGACAGTGTTAACTGCCAACATGCATAAAAGACCAAGCCAAAGAGATAGAGATAGAGAGAGAAATTGATGGTGGCCAAAGACAGTGTTAACTGCCAACATGCATAAGAGACCAAGCCAAAGAGTTGGCTAGGTTGGAAAAAAGAAAGCTATAGCAAATGAGAGAGAGAGAGAGAGAGAGAGAGAGAGAGAGAGAGAGAGAGAGAGAGAGAGAGAGAGAGAGAGAGAGAGAGAGAGAGAGAGAGAGAGATGTAGTTTTTTGCGATGAGAGATCATCAACGGGCGCGACTCTGTGGTTTAATTTATGGATAAAAAGCAAATGTTTTTAACCTTAGCAAATAACTCTTTTAACGTCTTGTTGCAAAATTAATTTATGATTTTGCATTTTTCACTCATCTTCGTAGATCCCTATTGGGGTAAAATTTACAAGTTTAACATTTGCAACATAGGAGTACAATAAAAGAAAATGACTGAAATTGCAGAGTGTGGAATCGTGCCATTGGTGAATCACCCAATGGACATCGTTGTAGCTTGCAAGAGACACTTGACGAAATCCTCATCCGAGCGACCATTAGTCACATAGCCACATAGGATTGTTCTGATGTCTGTCCACCCAACATCTGTGTAAGGCCCCCCTAATTATCTCCCTAAGGGTGGATACAAACCACCCAAGGGTGTCACAATACCGCCCAACATGTGGGCAGCCAAAAAGTGCCTTGTGCACTCTTGAATGGGTGTACCCCATTACACACCAACTGCCCATGCCTGCATTTATTAAAAAAGTGACTGCCCATGCATGGGCGCCTTCTTTACACAATGTGTATCTCCCAAACTTCACCATTACCCTGCAAAAGCAATTTCCATCCATACAAATAGAGAGTTGGGGACTTGAACCCCATCACCACAGTGATTGTGGCTACACCATGCTCTCTTCGAGAGGAGGGGAGGGGATGAACTAGATTTATCTTACCCCCTCCCCTCCTCCCATCTATTAAAAATAATGAGAATCAGTAGGCATATGAGATTTAAAAAACAAATAAACATCCTAATTAAATAATCCAAAAGATGTTTGGGAGATATTGCAGAAAATACAGAGAACAAGAAAACAACAACATGCTGAAAATACAGAGATAAAGAAAACAACATGTTGAAAATACAGCATCTACACAGAACATATGGAGATAGACTCCCTCCCCTCCTCCCATCTACAAAAAAGAACGAGAATCAATAGGCATATGAGATTTAAAAACCAAATAAACATCATAATTAAATAATCCAAAAGATGTTTGGGAGATATTTTATAAAGCCTACAAAATATGGTCTTGGAGATAAACAAAATACCAACATTGTGTCCAAAGTCATAACATCCAAGCACTATTTCATCTCCTACTCACTATTGTCACTCTCATCAGCCAAGTCATGATGATCACCAAATACAATTCTCACATTTTTCCTATCTCTCTCTTTATACATAACTCTAGCAAGATTGTCTCTCCTTGTAGCGCCCCCAACCTGGGACGAATCAGGTGGTGCTGTTTTTGATGATTGTACCCTCTGCACAACCGCTGAGGTCTCGGTCTACACCAAAGCTGTAGCCTCAGCAAGACCCACTTGCAGCCCATTCTGAATGATTGGATCCAAAGCCAATGCATCATTGTTTACTCTCTCCACCTCCGCTTGTGCCTCTCGAACCCAGTCCTCATCAAATGAATCTCCATGCACAATGCACATGTTATGAAGGACTAAACGAGTGCTAACCATCTTCGGCACATTCTGCACAATAACATGTCACATCTCTTCAATAAAATACGAAAGCAGGCTTTCAGCATTCCAAAAGTCCGCTCCATAGGCATCCGTGAACTAGATTAAATGTAGTTCCAAAAGTACCACTCAGGGGATAATCCATCTTTACTTCCTTTAAATGGAGGAAGTATGCAAAACCTTGCATGGTAAGCACAATCACCAAGTAAACAATAATTGCCTAAGCTGTTTGATTCACACCTCTGTCCTAGATCACTTCTTTGGAATACATTCCAATCATGCATAGAACCTACCCAACCAATGTCATAATCCCAAACCAAGCAGTTAGAAGCAACGGTCATCTGCAAAATTATAGAATGAAATCCCTTCCGATTAAAGTAGTCCTCATGGTGCACATGAGGGGCAATAATTGGAACATGGCTACCATCCACTGCACCAATGACAAATGGAATGCCATGTATTGCCTGAAATCCTTCAGCCATGATACGCATTCTATAAGAAGGTCATTTAATGTACAAGTCATGAAGACGTGATATGGAGATTGCATCATCACAAAAGTCCAGAATGATCTTCTGGCATGAAGACGTGGAAACCCCATACAAATCTGCTATTACTTGTAAGTTTGATCCTGTAGCTAGATGGTGCAAAGCCACACATACACACTTCTCCACACTAATTGCCTTTCAATAGTTAGTGTTAGACTGTTTGCAACAAGCGAGGAGCAAGCCGTGCAGTCAAGAAGTGAAATGTTTCCTTTCTTAGGTGGAGCCTACTCTTGAACATTCTATCTGATTAGCTTCCAAGCAAACCACACTCCATAAAAGTATAGGGTCTAGGATAAGCTCAACATGACCACCACTCATGTCTCCTTCTAACAATCCAAGCCGGCCGTGCAGGCCAAACTCGAGCCATGCACTGACTCAGTATGGATACATGTTGCATACATAAATCGTCCTCATCATAATATGATTCCATCATCTCAATCATTGCAATCAGAGAAATGATAATTGCAATGAGACATAGAATGGTAATTAACTCGTCTTCCATCATCTCAATCATTGCCAATCAAAGAAATGATAATTGCAATGAGACATAGAATGGTAATTAACTCGTCTTCCATACAATACATGGAAGAATGGTAATTAACTCGTCTTCCATGCAATACATGGAAGAATGGCTAAATTCCTATGATTACATAACATAAGTGTCTTTACATGTTAAAACTTGAAATTACCTATAAAATTGAAGTGTTTCATTACATGATGGCAAATTTCAATTATAGTAAACATGTTAAAACACCATATTTTGCAGAGATAACAAAGTGAAATCACTCCTTTTTAAAACTTTTCACGCATCTAAAAGGCAATCACAGCTGAAGTAAGCTGGCCAAGCATTTGCAACTTTTAGCCTTTTGCTGCCTTGCAATCCGTAAGCATTAGGGAAAATTTGGACTCAAAAAGGGGCCTTGTAAGAGATCCCTTGGGATGGTGATGTGGACAAAACAAGCCAATAAACCCACATATAATATTGGAGGGTAGGTGCGTCATTTTTGAGTTCTTTATTCCATTAACTGACATGTAGGGTGTTTTTTAATTCAAAATAATGCCTCTTAAGTATAGTTTTTTATTCCCACTATGGTGCCTTATTTTATTGAAAAAAGTCACCACTCTCTTTCTTCATTGCACTTTTGAATGGAACCAAGCCAACTTTGCTTACCAAACTTGAACCAAACTTCGTCCCTTCTACAACCCATCATCTTGCATTGTCTCCCTCATTGTCTTCCTGACTCCACAACCACAACCACAACCACAACCACTCCAAATCCGAATTGTTTTGAGCGGGAAGTTTTTGATTTCCTCTTCTTCTCAAGGCGTCAAGTTTTGAAAAAGGATGGAAAAGAATTTGTTCTTCATGCGCCATACCTGCTTGTGCATGAATAACAATCCCATTTCTTACCTTTTTCAAGTGAGGGTTGTGCTTACAAGTATTGTGTACATTTTGGTGCATCCAGGATACCAACAAGTTTGTTTGATGGACAAGGAGGTATTATTTAGTGATGTTGTCTTTTGGTTTTAATGAAGCAATCTTCTTCACGGGAGATAAGTGTAATATCTTTGGTTTCTTTTGGTTAAAGTGTGAGTTCATGATGCTTTTTGGTGTTGTTAAAGCACAGAACAATGCAATGGAACCTGTGAAACAAAAGAAGAAAAAGGTGGACATCCACTTCCAAGTAGAAGCCGATTATGCTCCCTGCTGTAAGAGAAATTGGTCTAGGCTAGCATGCGAAGCCCACATTACTGAGCTTCGAAATGAAGGAAAGAAAAATATGGACCTATGGTTGGATGGTAGTATTTACCCACCAGATCCAACCTCCTCTCAATCTCCATCATTCTTTGGGTTGACAAGTTTCTTCAAGTTTTTGTGTGAGGGTGAAAATGGATTGCTTGGATATTGCAAAAGATTGTTTGGCCAATGTCAAAGTATCTTTGAAAGACATTTGAGTGATAGAGATGCCAGAATAAAAATGCTTGAAGGTGCGAATTTTTACTTGGCATCGATCCAACAGCTTTGCAAGCTTCATATGAGGATAAAGCAAAAGTTTGTTCTGGGTTACAAAAAGAGATTAATCATTTGCAGTAGACTATTCGTAAGATGCAGGACACTATTAAAGAGAAGAATGAAATTTTGGCAGTTCGAGAAATCAATAATTTCACTTTGGAGAGTGAGAATGCACACCTTAGAAATCAACTTGAAAAGTTCAACAAAAAATTACAATATTTGAAAGACACACCATTGGGTGCTCGATTACGCAAGAGATAGTTCAAACCATTGGAAGAACTCAATGTTGGAGGTGGCCAATGGAAGCGTCGTGTAAAAGCTTGCAGGTATTGGGATCTATAATTTCTTTGAGCACTCACTTTTCATTTTCATCTTTAGTTCCTTTTTTGGAGATGGGGGATTGGGTGTGGGGGTGGTATAGTTCGTCGATGAATGATGGACTGAAATAGCTATCGTTGTTGCTTCAGGATGGTCACAGATGTTGTGGGTCCAAAAGAGCAAGGTTCTGATATATTTGGCAAAGTTCTGACAAAAGACATCGTGGAGTCAGCAATACATCATCCTAAGTTTGCAAGACTTCGATCAGACATAGCAAAGCAATCCTTGCAGAAGGTGAGTGAAGCATTCACTCCTGCAGATGCACAAGGTATATGTGACATGACTGGCATAAGCACAAAGTCTTATAGGATGTTGTTTAATAAAGTTAAAGAAGGTTTCAATTCTAAGCTTGGAAAAAAAAATAGTAATTCCCATTCCAAAACCATTTCACGTGAACAAAGCTCGAAATATTCTCAACTTGGGAATGGTCGAACTTGTTGGAGAGCCTTGTCACATGTCTAGTACATTGACAGTGACTAAAAAGAGCGAGGAATAGAAAATCATAGAGCTTACAGAGTTCAACAATTTCATTTATGGATGTTTGGAAATTACAAATGGCTATGGTGAAATTTTATGACATCAGTGTACATGAGTGCAATGGAAGGCTGAAATTTGTTTTAAAACTTGATGAGAGTGAGGTGATCAAAGGACAGAAGCTGGAAAGGGTTAGCTTGACTTTAATGAATAGAGCTTTGGATGCAAGTATTAGTAATGCTGATGAAAGGCACTTTAGTGTACAATCCGAAAATGAGATTTGGTGGCTGGCTGCATTTGAGGTGACGTGCTATCCATTTTTAAAAAAAGTATATTATGTTGCTATCCATTAGATGTTGTAGACAATTTAACTGGCCTCTTGTTAACAGGTTCCAATAGAGACCCATGAAATTCTAAAGTGGTACTTTAACCAGACTGAGCTTCCTTCCACTATCCAGCAGCAGTCGAATGGCGAAAAGCTTTATGTAGAAGGATATGGTGAATATGAGGTTGAATGGCACCTGGCTGCAGATCTTAAAACCTTGAAATGCATGTTTGGTATTTCCCAAGGAGCAATGGCCAAGTATCCTTGCCTGTATTGCATGACCGAACGAGTGTCTCCAAAGGAGGAAAAGAGAGAGAATGGAAATGCCTAAATGCAATCAGTAATAGGCGTGAAGCCCCAAATCGTGATGCTCCAGGAGTGGTTCCTAATTGGGATCCAATTCTTGCTATCCCTTTGATCAGAGTTCATATTTGTGTTTTGCATGCGCTGGTTAGAATAATTGAGAAACTAGTCTACATGTACATCGAATTTTCATGGAATATGAAACCAACATTAGAGAGTGAAAGAACTATTAAAAAAATAGAGCAAGTGCTTTCAAATGCAGGTTTACATTGTGGTCAAGTGAAGATTGAGAAGGACTTGAGAAGATCAGGGAAGACAGGAAATGTTCCTAGAGCAAACCATGTTTTGGAGGTGCAAAAGCCAGAAAGTTCTTATCTAATCATACCCAGAGAGGTCATCTGGGTACAGATTTTGAGGTGTGGAGGAAGCTTCATGCAGCTGTACCTGATCGAGGCTCTTCAGGACAAGCAAGGGTGGCAAAAAGGCCAAAGTGTGGTTGGCACTTGATCGCCTAGCACCTTTGTTGCAAAAAGCAAGGTTTGAAGATGGGGATGTTGAGAAATTTGAGGCAGTTGTGACAGAGTTCTACACTAGCTGTGAAAAGGCATGGGGTGCGACAAACTTGACACAATACATGGTTATTACTTGAATACCTACACTAGCTGTGAAAAGGCATGGGGTGCGACAAACTTGACACAATACATGGTTATTACTTGAATACCTACAGCTTTGAGTTTTTATTGTTGTTCAAAATATATTGTACGATACTAAATGTCTTGTTGTTGTTGAGCATTTGTAGCACATTTTGCATGCACATGGACCCTTTTTTGCGGAAGAGTTTGGAAGCCTTGGGATTTGGTCTACCCAAGGCATGGAAAGATCTCATTGGCAAGCACGTTGTGCCTATCAAAGGGCCACTCAACATGGAGGAGGAGTGAAGAAAAGTAATCCCATGAAGCAACTATGTCAGTGATGGTATAGGCGGATTCAAGTGAGGGCTCGTGTGAAGATCAAACAGTCTAAATCAGCTGTGTCATGTGTGCAATAAGAGAGATGCAGGCTGAACGGAGACGATCAATACATGTCTCCTCACAGGAAAGGCAGAATCATGTTGAATGGCTAAGACAACGACAAAGACAGGGCAGAGTGTGGAAGAAAATTGATCATTGAAATACATATTATAAAACAATGATATAACTTTAAAAAATTTTAAAAGAACAAGAGCTTTCATCTATGTCCCATATAAATGTTTTCAATATATATACATTTCATAGTTTTTAATGGTAAGCAAGAAGAGTATTGAGAAATATGAAGAAACTTCTTAACCAATTGGAACAGTCTAAATCTATTGTTCTGGAGCAGAGACTTCCCCCAGCCGAGCCCTTTTTGATGAAGTTTCTACAACATCTTCTTCATCCTCTATCAATGGCACAACAGGGACCATTGGCCTTGCTGCTGCTAAGAAGATGCTTCTTCCCGCCGCAATCACTCAACAGATTAGGATCTGTGATTCCACATGCCAAGCCGTAAGCAGCATATGTTAAATAATATTTACATCTTAATGAATATACTCCTGGTCCCTCCCCAAAAATTCGAACAGTTGCTTGCCACTCCAGAAGTATTGCCTTGTTTGCATTCAGTCTTAAGTGATAGCCACCTAAATACCTGGATAGAGTCTTTATCACCATCAGAGGAAAACTTGCATTGTCCTTGGAGAAGCTAGCATGAAATATCACAATTTGAGGGAATTTTAGGTGATGTATATATGTTCCTAGTGTCGAATCGTGGCCCAATCCCACCATACGCTTGCCTGAAGCACGTTTGAGGAATGTGTCTTCATATATTTCCAACTGAAAAAATAAAGGAGCATTAGCCCAGAAACAACATCACCAAACAATTCAGGACAAAGTTGATAAAGCCAAATCCGCAACAAAAGTACGCGAAAACACAACAAAAGAAAATAACCTCTTGGTTCTCATCTGCTTCAAGCAAGGCGTCTTGCTATAAATTAGTACTCAAACTAGGAACGGTTTCCGCTGTCTTACTTGGCACATCCCTAAACTCTCCCATGTTGGTAATATCCAGTCTTTCCCTTGCTTCTTGTAGCTCTTCCTCTGTGGCATCTTTTCCTTCATATTTAAGGGCATCAGCATAGATCATCTTTAGTGTTACTGCAGCAGCAGATAGGAACTCGGTGTCTTTCACATGGCTATCCACTAGTAAGTACGTATCTATTCCATCATCATCTACAAAATTGTCATCAACCTCCAGATTTTGGGCTATGAAAGCTATGCAATGGTCCTCCCTTAAGTTAAATACATGTTGTATGTCTGTCAGCAATATATACTCTGAATCTCCTACTTGGTAGGAGGGGAGTAATGGCGTTGGAATGGGGGAGAAGTCATCTGATTCAATCACAAGCTGGCCTACGTCAGTGTTTTGTTCTCTCACTGCCTCAATATTAACTTCCGAACTGAGCTTCCTCTCTTCTTCAACATTGAACTCCTCAATCACATGAGGAGTGTCCTCCTCTTCAGCAACTCCTCAACGGTGGGACTAGCCTGACGAGAAACCATGTCTTCACTTTCATTTGTCGCATGCGGCTCTGTACATTCTTCATCTGTTAATTGCACGTCATGTGCAAGAAGCATAAGAAGGCATAAGAGTATTCCATCAAGCGGCATTTTCTTTTGTGAAAAGGGCATGGCAAAGCTCTCTTCTTATCACATGGTACCTTGTGCCAATCCCTGTTTAACCTCTGATTCTTCTCCGGCGACACCTTGAGATTAAAATGAATGTGGTTTTTCCTATCAATCATCACTGTATCTTCATTTGTGAGCTCATCAAACTCTTGCTTTGCCTCTTCAAAGTATCCGGGATGGCTAGAAAATGTATCCTCCAGAGAAAAATCGTAATTGAACATCAACAAAATCGAAGGGTGCAAATCATGACGTTCACATTTGTAGAGGAAGTCATACAACAGAGTTGCAGGTGTTTCTTTAATCTCTTCGTCCACATCAAACTCGACTTGAACTTGCGCCATGGCTAAATTCAAGGGTGTAGATATAAGACATGGAAATTGTTAGTTCAAGCAATGAATCAAGAGACAGTCGGTCTTATACACCAAATCTCTGTGAGGTGAATGGATTCAACATAACGCAAGAGGAGATGCCAGAGGAAGCCAGGTATTCCTCCTCGCGTTGTAGTGAATCTATTTTCCCTAACGCAAATAAAATTGCAGCTTCGTCAAGGACCTCTTCTCGCGTTATGGTGAATCGATTCACCATAATGCGAGGAGGAATATTGTGCTTCCTATGGGACCTTCGCTGGCGTTATGGTGGTGATCCTCCCGTTGTAGTAAATTGATTCACTATAACCCGAGGAGGATTGTTTTGCTTTGACTGGCCCTTAGTCTCACGTTATGGTGAATCAATTCACTATAACACAAGATCAAAGGTCAAAGGATTCACGATAATCCACCTCTTATTGGTGTCAATTAATTCACCATAATGCGAGGAGGATTATTATGCGTCAGTGGGCCTTCATCTCGCGTTATGGTGAATGGATTCACCATAACGCGAGGAAATGCATATTGCTTTCTTGGCCACCCTCTCTCACTTTATGGTGAATTGTTAATCGTGTACTACTGAATAGCTAAGTTTTCTGCACTTGCTTGCGTTTTCAGATGGCTCGTGTAAGGCATACAGCTAGACCCAAGGACAATGCAGGTTCCTCATCTAGTGGGAAGAAGATGGACACTCTGAATGCCTCAAGATCGAGGAAATCAAGCAGTCCTTCCCGATTATCCAAAATGCAGCCTAGACAAAGGCGTTTCGCAGAGCATTCGTCAGCGCTGTGAGAAATCACACGATTTATGAAGCACCCGATTGCTGCTATTCCAAGATTACCTTTCCAGAGGCTTGCCAGGAGAATTTGTGAGCAAAATGGAATTTTGTTTAGGTGGAAGGCATCGGCCCTGTTTTGCTTGTAGGAGGCCTCAGAGGATTGGATTATTGATTTTTTTTTTTGGATAGTTACGTTCTTGCTGCCCATGCACACAGGGTCACAGTGATGAACAAAGATTTTTTCAGCCTAGTAGCCCTTCGTTTTAGATATGATAAGTTACTTAAGCCAGTTACATTTACTGATGCACGAATGGTGCAAATTTTGGATGTCCTGTTCAAAAAGTGAGAATTGAAGAGGTGACGGAGGGAGTTCCAGAACATGAACATCAGACTCAGGTAAATTTTCGGATAAGCGCTCAAAGGGAACATCATGTGGCAATGCTTGCATTGCAAACAAAAAAGAAAATGTTCGCGCACTGCACGCTATGAATCGGGAGGCGCTTCAATTTTTGTTGCTGGAGTTCTATGTACCCTATAATATTAGAGGGCAAAGATGTTATTTCCCGATTCATGTTGAGGAGATAAACATTTTGTTTGATCCTAGAACTGAAGCCAACGACAAAGTGCTCAGATGTGTTTTAAGGTATACTCTTTTCTCTGTCCTCCCACAATTTTTCATTCTTGGCTCTTAAAGTTTATGTCTAACTCTTGATATGTTTCCTTGTGAAGTTTTGTTATTTCGCAATTGCCCGAGGATGTACAGCATCGGGTGTTCCAGATTGATTCACTGGTGTCAACACTGTTGCTAGTAGAGTCAGTTCCGTACCTCGATGTGCTGAACTAGTTTCGGGAGGTCCAGCTGGACGATGCTCGAGTATTTTTTTGGGTATATCATGAAAAGTGAGTTTGTCTCTCTATCTCTCTTGCATGATGTTTATACGAATCACCGTACACGAGTTATATAGTGCTTCCTTTGGCACGTGCTCTCACTTCACAGTGAATCGATTCACCACAATGCGAGGAGGCATTTTGTTTTTCATCTGGCCTAATAGAAATCTATTTGGATGTGATGCAGTTCCCATTGGAGTCTTGTTCTAGTCGATGTGCAAGACAATGTTATTTACCTTGCAAATTCGACATCTGGTGTTCATGGTAATGTTTTGTTGTAAGTTAAAATCATTACGATACATATTATTGTTTGAGTTAGAAGTCCGGATTGATCAGGATATTGATTGGTCTTTGTTTGCAGTGGTGTCAAGAAACTAATGGTTGCTTATGAGAGCCTGAGCATGGACATCGACACCCTGGATCGAGCGACCATTCGAAGGGTTAGTGTGCCCAAAGAAGAAAATGGTTATAGCTGTGGGTGGAGGGTTGCACTTAATGCATTGTTGCTGCTACGAAGCATTTTTCAGCTCCCTTAAGAGGATGTAAGCATTTTTCAGCTCCCATACGCATGCGTACTCTTGTTTATCTTCTTGTATATTTTCATGTTGATCTTGTGCCTTAATGAATTGTGATGGCGGTTTCCATCCATGTCTCGTTACTCTTAATGCATTGTTGTTGCTACGAAGCATTTTTCAGCTCCCTTAAGAGGATGTAACCATTTTTCAGCTCCCATACGCATGCGTACTCTTGTTTATCTTCTTGTATATTGTCATGTTGATCTTGTGCCTTGATGAATTGTGATGGCGGTTTCCATCCATGTCTCGTTATGTGGACCTAGACGTCCAAACGTTTAGGGAGGAAACGATTGCGAAAATGATCGAGGTCGCAGAAGTAATGCCTCCAGAAGGCCCAGTGGACTTCATCCCGCCCAATCCACGAGGGGGGATAGGCCCCCCTGAGCCTCTTACATGGGCTCCGTACTTGGGAGAAGAGCCATGGCTCCATCCTGAAGCCCAATCCTATGGGTTCTAGTAATAAATAGTTTTTTCCTTATAGATGTGTTGTTGGATTGCTTCTTCTAACAAAATGTACTCCACTCTGTAACATGCTGTTTGTAAATATGCAACTACACATGTACATTTATATTTTTTTGCACATATTTAGTGTTATTGGAGAGAGAACATCAATTGTAAATGCACTTTTAATTTGAAAATCAGAGGATCAAATTTGCTACTGTGTTCGTTCACTGCTTGTTTTCTTACTTTAGGCCTTTTTGTGTACATAAAAATTCAATTGGGGAATTTTTGCCTTCAATACATTGTTTTAAACAATAAAGCATTACAAAAGCAATGTTCTGAATAGATAAGTTTATTGCATATGGAAAATACATTGTCACCGTATACATATACATGGTCATATCATATATCTTCTAGTGCCTCCAATTCATGTGGAGCTGCAACATCTTTACAAATGATCTGATGCTCTCTTCTTCTACTTACCTTCCGACCATCGAGCTTGAAGCAAAATTGATCTGGAGGATTCTGAATAGCTACTTCTAATTCCTTCCTAATATATTCGAGAGTCCAATTCTCTTCCACTTCCAATGTCAATGATGGGTGACCCTGTCGAATCATAACTATATCTATCAAGCAAGAGTGGCTACCATCTCTTGTATCTTGGTCCATGCTTTCCCAGTTGTTGTTGATCCATCGCCACCTTCTATAAGTAAATGACATGCACAGATGTTGCCTGGAAATATAGTATCTGATTCCAAAATATCATTAGGATAATTTCCCAAGTATAATCAAATAAGCTTTGTAACTGTTTCACCAAAATACATTTGAATGTTATAACACTCACCGAAATGCAATGTCGGAGGTGTTCAATCGACATTCGATCAAATCATCTCCCTTTGATGATTTCACTCTCCAATCTTTGTCAAAACAAATGATCAAGGTAGGCTTCATCTATATCTTTGCACACAAAAGTTGTAATTGTTTACAATCAGAAAATAAATCAACAAAGCATGCAATTGGAACAAACAAACTTAAGTGGACATTTCTTGCACCAATGCTAGGCTTCATAGCACATTTAATATCATTTAACATTTTGGTCCTGTATGACTCTATCACTTCTGTATCAAGCAATGGCCACTCAGGACTATCGAGTGCAGGCAAAGAAATACGTTCCAACTTTCCATGTCGACTCGATTGAGTGGACAAAGTATAAAATGAGTCATAGAAATATGTTCTACTTCTTGCGAGATCACTTGGTGCACGACCTTCATATTGAAGTTCCCCCACCTCACCATGTACGACATTCAAGAATCCCGTCAAGCATTGTGCAGGCTCCCACTCCTGAAGATTGGATGGGTACAAATCTGTGCAAGGCAGAAAAATGTATATCAATCACCTTATTTGCAACATTGAAATACAAAACACAAGCACTTACAATGTGGTCTGTGTCTTGGAAGTCCTTCCAATGGTCCCACGTTGATCTCTTTTTGCATGAATACATGCTGGATCAACACTTCTTTGACAGTTTTCCCTCCTAGTGCCATCTTAAAGTTAAGGATCCTTCCTTTCCAATGTTTGGCCAAGTCTTCAGATGTCTTTCCCTTCACTCGGTAGTGGCCACGTTTTCCTGGCTGTATAGTGACCCTTGTACTTCCTGTATACTTGGGGAATCCATTCTTCGTTCTCGTCTTTTATGTTATACAACACAACAGATGAGATACTGCTCCTTGCTCGTTTCAGTCCACTTTCGGGTGCCATGAGAGATTAACAGACGTATGAGAAAGAAGAAGTAGCAGAAAGTGGATGACTGAGCTAACCACTTTTGTGGATCAAGGAGGGAAGAAGAAATGAGGGACGGTGTGTTCTTTTGGGCGCCAAAGATGTTTCGAGATTCAAAAGTGGAACCAAGTTGAGGGAATAACCAGGAGAATGTGTATCTATCTATTCCAAGCATTCAAGCTTCATTAGTTCTAGGGGTGGTGGAAAGAACTTTTTAGTGCTCCACGTCTAACACAGGAATATGGAAAACATTCTTTTATTGTGTTAGGTGCTGACAAAAAAATGGTTTAAAATATTTCAAGACAAGGTGATGGTTGTTTTAATATTTCATGAAGATAAGAGTTTCTCCACATTTTAGGTGGGTTTGTACAGAGGTCCCATCACCGGTGAATATCGTTGGTAGATTTCATGTCACTCAATCTATGTGTCTATTATTATATTATTATTGAAACAGCCCTCTTTTGAGTCCAGAATTTTCCTAATGAGAGTCTTTGTGTTGATCTGCCATGACTTTGGCCATGCTGGCCATGTCAAGAAGGGAATCCTCAATCTTCCGATCTTTTCGTGGTCGTAGATTGGGGACATTGCTCTGTGGCGCTTCTATTTTGATAGAGGATTGTGTACCCTCTCCTTTATCTACTTCCCCAATTGGGCCATCGGTGTTACCACCCACAGCTGAAGCATGGGCGAAGCTAACCACGTTTGCCCGATTGTGCATGTACTCATCAATGATATCAAACCATTGACATGTTACCTTACGATCATTTCAAGAGATCGAATTATGGGCCTTGTCCTTCTTGTAGTCTGCATACACACGACCCCATTTCTTTCTGCAGCTTTCAGAGCTTTGTCACACTCTGGGAATAGCCCTGCAAGTTGAGTGGCAACTTTAGACCATCGATCAACCCCTTGCTTTGGAGTTTTTCCGAACTCATCATGCATCGAGTCCCGAATGTGAATGAGCTGAACAACCCATGCATCCTTCCAAACCTCCCTCTTCTGTGTTTGTTCATCTACATTGGTCTTTGGTGTAGAGGCCTTTCTACCTCTCTTGGTCACAAGGGCTTTGCTGGAACTTCAACCTCTTGCACCTCTCCATCATTTGATTGTTGGACTCTACGTTTTACTGGAATCTTTTTTGGAGCAGAAACCCCATCCACATCACTTCTCCCTTCCGGAGTCAAAGATGAGATGTCCGTCTCTGCTTGTGAGGGTTGCGAACTTTGATGTAGAGACTGGTAACTGATTGGGTTGGGCCGTTGGTATGGTGTAAACACAAATGGTGAACCACCGAAAGCGGGCAAAGGAAAGTAGGACGCCTGAGAATATTGGGAGTATAAGGGCGTGTACTCGCTGTCTTGTGAGCTCTGGGAATCCATTGGGGGATTACTGGAACATCAAAATAAAGGGGTCAATTCGATTGCAAATACAGCATGTTGCAGAAAATACAGAACATATGGAGATAGACGAATACATAACATGCAAAAACAACAGCATGTTTTCTGTAACATGTGTATTTTCTAGAGATGTTGCAGAAAATACAAAGATGGTGTAGAAAATACAGAGAGATGTAGAAAATACAGAGGCCCATCACACCAAATGGCGGTCGGTGGCACGTGGTGTGCTGCGCCAATGAGTTCAAGAACATGCAAAAACATCAGCATGTTTTCTGTAACATCTGTATTTTCTAGAGATGTTGCAGAAAATACAGAGAGCAAGAAAACAACAACGTGCTGAAAATACAGCATCTTGCAGAAAACACAGAACATATGGAGATAGACGAATACAAAACATGCAAAAACAACATGCAGAAAAAACAGAGATGTTATTACACACCAAATGGTGGCCGGTGGCACGTGGTGTGCTAGGCCAATGAGTTCAAGAACATGCAAAAACAACAGTATGTTTTCTGTAACATCTGTATTTTCTAGAGATGTTGCAGAAAATACAAAGAGCGAGAAAACAACAACATGCTGAAAATACAGCATCTTGTAGAAAACACAGAACCTATGGACATAGACGAATACAGAACATGCAAAAACAACAGCATGTTTTCTGTAACATCTGTATTTTCTAGAGATGTTGCAGAAAATACAGAGATGGTGCCCAAAAATATAGAGAGCAAGAAAACAACAACATGCTGAAAAAACAGCATGTTGAAGAAAATACGCAGAAAATACAGAGAGCATGTTGCAGAGATATTGTGAAAATACAGACAGATGCTGTAAAATACAAAGAGCAAGAACAAAAAAAACGCAGGTTACTTGGAGATCGCTTTGCCCGATTGTGCATGCTAGGGAAATCGGTCTGTAGCGATTTTATCAACGCTCTATGGCGGGAAGCCAAGCAACATGGTCCACCAACGACGCGCCAAGAAGCTGGATTGGGTGGAGTGCGTTGTGCCCAAGTTTGGGCAGCCATGTCCCGCTGCCCACGCACAGAGGAAAGAGGGGCGATGCATGGAGGCCAGCGTGGCCCGTGAGACCGAGGGAGAGCTTCGGCTGTATGTAAAGCCTGCATGCACGGCGGTGTAGGTCATTGGCCCAGCACACTACGTGCCACCAAGCGCCGTTTAGTGTGTAAAGGGCCTAAACTTCCATCATTTGGCCCACCATGGCATCTGCACATAGGAGGAGGCAGAGCCGTAACTGGAAACTTCTAGGGTGATCATTAAGCTACAAGGCTAGGGGTATGGTCAAGCCACTTTGCAACCACAAAAGATGATTGGATAGACCTTTCGTCCTCGCCTTAACACACAGCCAGGACGTGTGTGTGGCGTGTGCCTCTTTTATCTGAGCGTTTGCAGTTCGGTTGATTTGGGGAAGATGGCAACGACGGCTGCCGCCGGTGGCGCTGTGGGCGTGCCATCCCTCACGAGCAGCAACAGGTCTCGTGCCATCGTCCTTCATCAGCAAGCTGTAGGAGGCCTGCGCCTGGCTGCTGAGAGGTTCGCCCTCAAGAGCGCCTTCTCCAGTGGCGGATCTTCCGAGCTTCTTCCCTTTCCGAGAGGGGATCAGAGAGTCAGCATGCGAACTGCAACCAAAGGAGCCTACATCTGCAGGGACTGCGGGTAGGATCTCAGCAGGTCTCATTTTTGTTGTAGGCTCTGGCTTAGATTCAACTGCAACG
>NC_141046.1:22070231-22147731 GCF_041138505.1 Cibotium barometz | reverse complement strand
TCAATGCTTCGAGCACATGTCGCTTGAGGTCTCCAAGCTCGCTTGAGAAGCTCCACCTCCACCACACAAGGCAGTCACTCTCTCTCACTCCTCCATATAAGCATACAATCTCAAGACAAAAGTAAGAACTCTCATAGCACAAAAGGGAATTGTATCCATTCATTATGAGAAAATGCCTTATATACAATTGGCCCTTAATCACACTTGGGAACCCAAAACTTACTTAACTAAGGCTTTCGGTGGCCAAAATCTCATAATGTATAACTTTTATACTCTATAGGAATATCTAACAGATAACCTCGTGAAGAGAACAATTGTGCTTGCGCCTCGCTATAGAAAACTTAGTATTAGAAGCCTAGCTCAATGTTTCGCTTTCGATTTGGTCCCCAAATTTGTTCGTTATTGAGCCCGTTGCATTCATCGCACTCCAAATTCATCGTTTATTGGTTGCACTATAAAAAGTGTGGGGGTATAAATCTATGCATGTGGGACAATTCTGGGAGATGACAAGTAATCTAGTGGAATTAGAACCATTAGACAATGCCATGACCGTATCAATTTGCCCTAGGACAAGGAAAGTAACATTTCTATGACACCGATGATGACACAATCAATGGCAATTGAGCAAAGAGTTTTCTTAGTAGAAGTTAGATCAAGGACCACAACGTGGTGGCATGTCGTGAGTGTATAGGTGAGAAACATAGAATGTGGACTGAATGTCCTATGATTTTGAAAATGCAATAACAAAGAGATCTAAATCGTATAAGGGTACTATGACCCGGGGAACAAACTAACCGAGGTTTAGTGTATGGCAAATTTTGAAAAATAATTTTCAAATTTTAAAATAACAATTCACAAAAACCTATAAACTTTAAGGGATTTTAGTTATAACTTTGCTAAAAACCTTTAAAAATAAAAATAAAAACCTACAAAATTTGAGGTTGCAGGTTTTTTAAATTGTTGAGAAAAATGTTTTCGAATGCCTGCAACCAACCTCAAATATGAATGGATGATGGTTGAGTTGGGTGAGGTGGAAAATAGTCCTCCATCGTTGATAGGCACAATGGTGGTGTATGACCACCCTAAGAGGGAGGGCGTGTCTACTACTAATGATGATGATACACAATACTCGAAGGTGTTTCAACTATTCCAAGGATTGAAGTAAGCAAGCCATGTTCTCGCTATGTGCGTGCTGCTAGCATGGACATTTTAAAAGTGCAGTTAGTGGAGGGAAAGTCAGTGGTCATTGGAGGCCACTTACTAGGGGAGCACCATGATCAAACATTAATAAGTGTTTGCATGGTCGTATAAGGACTTGAAGGGTTTCAAACCTGAGTTATGCCCGAAGGGTTTCAAACCGGAGTTGTGCCCGCATTATATTAACTTAGAGCCTAATGCACGACCAAAATGTCAATGCCAATAAATAATGGATGTCACCTATTGTCGTAGTGCACAGAAAGATCCGTATATATGTCGATTATTGATAATTAAATAGTAAGATGTGAAAAGATTATTTTTCGTACTAATCAATTAAATGCCAACGTTTTGGCCAACCCTCTAGAAGAAATTTGTGACACATTGACACTGATTCATACCATCATTCGCACCCAATCTCAACACAGGAGAAAACATGACTTGCTCATCCTCCTTTCCTTGCCATCTTAAAATTATCTAGAAAAAATGAAGCATTCTCATCCTGATCCCGATAGAAGAGTGGATAATTGTTGAAAGTGTGCATCATCTTGTCTTAATCTTGTAGAATGAAGGTACTTGCAGAAGATCCTCGGTGGCCAACAACTAAAGGGAACTTCAAAATCATCCTCAATGGGGGCAACAAAACTTAGTTTTGAAATCGTCCTCAATGGGAGCATGAAAACTTATGATCTGTGTTACGATGATGGCCTCTAACACCACCCAAATGAAACATAAGCAAGAGATAATAGAGGCAAAACACAAAAAACAAGAGATAAATAATAGCTAAACAACTAATGTATATATACCAAGTCGAAGTACAATACCAATGCAACCAAAAGGAAACACCTAAAGTGAATGATGCCAAATTGCCAATAGAAGATAGTGAATGGATAGGGGTGGAAAAGAAAAGTGGGGCAAATGTGAGTCGATCATGATGAGGGGGAAAGCATGGAACAATATCCGCATGGCAAGGCTACCACCAAAAGATTGCACCAAACGACAACAAAACCCGAAACTTAAAAAAAAACTCTGCACCTACCTCAAGAAAAACTCCTCATGCTCCAGGAGGGTGCCTCGAGATCACTGTGCTCTCTAATCTTCACTTGCACACTAGAAATCACCCTTGAGATCTCCCTCAATTTGAAAATCTACTTCTCTAACTCACCCATGGAACTCTTTTATAATAGCTCCAAATTTTGCTTTTTCTTCCAAAAAACCAATCTCTCACACTTTCCCCTCCTTGAATAGGTAAGTTGCATGCTTTTTATCAAACTCTATAATGAATCTAGAACCTTAAGAGGTACACAATGACCAAATAGAGCCATGCTCAAGCAAATTCGATAAAACCTGCCTCAGAGGCTCCAAAGAACTTGACAGATGTTGCTCCATCTTCTAGAGGATATCTGAGCACATGGATGAATGGGGTACTCAAAAGTGTAGACCCAACTACTCAAGGACTTGTCCACGCACTGAATCTATGAAGTCCTTTGGTGGCGAGAAATTGTGCAAGCTATATCTGGTACCATGAAACGAGCTAAGCATCTTCAAGAGGTTTCCAATTGCATTGCTAAGGTAGTTCATAATGAGTGACACTTGCTTGCAACCGCCTTACCTACAAATGTGCCAAGGCCACTAGCTCAAGAAAGTAAGGTAGAAACTGGAGTGCCAGAACTGGCGGGTACATTACCTCAAAGACAATCATATGCTACTTCTATCATGCCAACATCAGGCTTTCCAGCAAAACAAGCTCCAATTACGCCTCCACGTAAGGGGGATGGCAACAAAATGTTGACTACCAATGTGGCTATGGCAGCCAAGGAGAGTGTGTTTCCTAGCTCAAGCTCACAAGTTATGGAAATGAAAGATCTGCCTAACTTAACTGAGAACTCCACCATAGACCCACAAGGAGGACATATTGCTAGTGCTAGGTGCTCAAATGCTAGTGCTAGGTGCTCAAATGCTAGTTCTATTGGCTCTTTCTTTAGTGGACATAACAACAACATCCCCTAAAGATAGCCTAAAATCTCCTCAATCAGCTACTTCAAGCTCTAGGGTTATTCAAAAAGAGACCATTGGTACCATAGAAATGAACCCTGAGAAGACATCTCAAAGACCCTTGAGCACATAGATGGAAGGAATTCTAAAGGGACAAGAATAGCAACAAACATGCTTATAGATTTTGTCACCGAGAAATGCCATCCTTTGGATTGGCAAGCACTTATGCAAGTAGCCATCGAGGACATTGGAATCAAACTGAGTCTTCATTTGATGATGATGGCACTAAATCACTCCGTGGAAGAAATGAGACAAGAGAAAAACATTGTCACCGAGAAATGCCATCGTTTGGATTCGCAAGCACTTATGCAAGTAGCCATCGAGGACATTGGTGCTCAAGCCTCTAAGCAAGGGGACAAGCCATTAGCCAATTCTCAAATTGCATCTAGCATGACATCCTTGGGAATTTTAACAAAGCCATCAACTGCTCCACAAAAGCAAGAAAAGGGCCAAGAACCATCTAACACAAGAATGAATACAGCCCCAAATAAAATCCTAGCTAGTGACCCATATGTTCCTCTAGCTAGTGGAACCATGGCATGACCACATCTTTGGAAACTACTGCAATGTTGCCGCATCTTTGCACTCTAATCAGATTCCAAAGTTGCTACTTCATGTGTTGAAGCACCTGTGGTTTCAGTTGCAATAGCTCTAGAACCCAACAAGAAAATGTATTGAACTGGCTAGTCCCTATGGGAAAGTGCTATTTAGTGCTTTGATTAATGGGAAAACCATGCACAACTTAATCTCTTTTGCTTCTTGGTGCCAAACAACTAGGAAAGCCTGAGCTTCAACTAAGTGAAGCTAGAGTGAGTGGTAGCAAGAAGAAAAATACAAAAGTGCTTGGTTTGTTTAAAATTGACACCTATTGTGATAATCAACACCTTGTTGATGACTTCCTAGTCTTACCTAAAGGTAACTTCAAAGGGCCAATCACCCTTGGTTACAATTGGGGTTAACAAGTGCAAGAGATAAAAGTGACTGTAAAAGTGATTGAACATATGGTAGAACATCCTAACTGCAAAACTCTGGTCCTTATGCAACCTTTAGTGAAGTTGCTAGCTCTCAAGGATGATCACAAGGAGGGAGCATTGCCATAAAATGGATTTGAAGCTAGTTGCTCAACCCCATCTAGACCATCATGCAATGGAAGATTCTTTGACCTCAACTTCTTCATCGACTACTCCAAAGAAGAAGAATCAAAGAGCTCATAAACAAAAACCAAAAGGTGCTATAGATTCCACATATGAATCTACAAGGGAGTGGACTTCCCAAGAAGTTCCAATAGTCTGTCCAACCATTGACTCCTCTCCACCAAAACCAAAGCTTACAAGAAGTAAGAGAAACAACATCAACAAATGGAGGAGGACAAAGCTACAAACTACTCCTCCTGAGTGGATCCAAAAGAAGATTCTACAAGCACAAGGCTTTTATAAAGGAAATTCTTGGATTTGGGTCCCGAGGCAAAAGAAAACTACCATCTTACCCCAGCCCAAGTACATCAAGGTTTCTTCATCAATGACCATGACCAATGTGCCCTAGTGTCCAAATCATGCTTGGAAGAGGAAACCTATCCAAAAAAAGACTATGACAACTCCACCACCAGTAGAAATTGCTTCACTGAGAGTAGACAAGGGCAAGGCACTTATGGATGTGTCTAGAAATACCCCACCTCTCTAAACTTGGCTACCTAAAAAGAATTTAAGGTACAACATAGCTCGGGAAGGGGGGAGTCAAACAATGCTTCACAACACATAAAAAATCCATAAACCCCCTTGCTAAGAGACTTCTTCATCAATCAAAGCATTAACTCATGTTAATTAACTCCAACTCTTTAGTGCAACACCCCCTCAAGAGGAAATAGACATGCCAATACATCATGAAGAGTACCTAAGCAAAATTCACTCTTATGAAAGCACATTGCCACCTCTTCAGTTGGATGTAAGCATTTCTAAAGCACTCACATATGTACCATCACCTAGGCTTTGCATTTTGAAAGGATGGTTACATCAATCTTACACCAAAGTGAGTGAAGGAAAAACCTCAGGTGTTGACCCAAGGAGATAGTCACATCTTCCTACAACACCTTACTCCCTAACATTTTACTCACATCGAGAGGGAGCTTATTGGAAAATTTAATACCATAAAAACTGGTATTGACCCAACATGTATAGCATTAATACTTTTTACAAAGCTTAAACATTTTTTTTTCATAATCACAAAAATACAAAAAATAGTGAAAAACAAAAAAATAGTAAGAGAAGAGAGCACTAATCAAATGACAAGCAGGCATGTACTTCATGGTCTTCTTTTCTTAAGGATTTTTTTTCAAAGATTTATCATGATGCAACATCAAAGTCTTCTACAACAATAGATACTTTGCAAAGTCCTTTACCAAGATCAAAAGCAAAAGGATAAGCAATGACTTCAAGAGCTTCAAATTAAACATGGGCATTCAAAACTGGCTCTTTATGCATCTCTCTTTTGCAATTCTATACTTAATTTGTTCCCCTTGAAGAGCATAATTACATTGCACTTGACTGGTTTGCCTTTCTCTTAGTAGCTTCCAAGATGAATGTTAATGCTAGCATCTTTTCTTTTAAATCATCCTAGTCTTACGATTCTATATATTTAAAAATAAAGCATGCTAAAGGAGTATGCCAAGTACTCCATTTTACATTTATTAAACCATCTGTAGCTATATTCTAGCTCTGTAGGTAATGTGAGTGAAAAAATATGGTTGTTACAATATTAAAAAAATTACAAAAAAAAACAAACATAAAAAAATTAAAAAACATGACCAAGGAGATAGCCATCGCCATGTGGAATCCTGGCAGGTCTTTGGAAAACTAGTAATGGTACCGTAAGAACGATGCCTTGATTTCTCATAAGGTGGAACCTTGTGTCTTTGCTTTACTAAAAACCCATCGCCATCGGAGGCTCTTAACAGTTCTTGATATCCTTGGCGGGAGTCACTAGGCCATTGATTTGGCCTTCATGGGGTGGTAGCTTATCACTCTTCATTTCACAAAAGAAGCAAAAAAAAAAGAAACAAAAAAATACTTTTGTTATATAAGTAATCATCTAATCACATGCAGTTTTACTTCCAAGGCTAGTATGTAACTTTAGATGGTTTGTATTTGTAACATTGTGTTTGAGACTGTGGTCATAACCATATGCATATTCTTTGAACTCAATTCATGAATGGTAGACTTGTACCTATTTCTAAGTTAGATCCTCATTAATCTTCATCTTTGTAGCATATTTGGAAAGCTTAACGAGTCTTATCCCTGACTTCATAAATGCGTATTTAGCTATTTCCTTGTTGTCAACTTATATTTGTTGCTCAAAAAACATCCTACTACTGTTGTCATGTAGATAATCCCAAGCATTGCATTGCTTTCCTCTTGTGACCTCAAATCTTCTTCAACCATATCTTCCGAGGATGGAATCTGCTTTAGGAAGGGGGGCATGTTAAGTGCCATCGAGAAGACTCTGTTTAAGACTTCTATGACACCGTGGTCGGCCACCACATATTTTGACTTGCCTAGGCACTAGAGAATTCATATTTCTCTTGTAATGGATTATTTTACATGTGCCATCGCTGCTTGTATATGAAAGGTGCACCATTGTATAATAAGGTTAGAGTCTAGGCTCCCCGAGGCATGAGAGAAGAGTCCCATTGAGTGGTCGAAAGGCTCCGACACCCTATTCACACCCCACCCTCGGGCCGTTCCTCCAACCCTAGTAGTCGCTCACGTCGCTGTGGTGGTGGTGGTTGTTGTAGCTATGGTTCCACGGATGCAATTACCCCTCCATGTGAGAGTGGCCACCCCTATAGATAGTGTGGCAGACTCCCCCATCTCATCATGTCGCTCTAGTCGGCGTTTTGTTAGTAGCCCTCTCCCCAATGCAAATCAATATCTTTATAATATGGTGCAGGAAGGGCGTATAGTTCTTGTGACGATGTAGGACAAGAGATGTGGATGCGCAACTATGTGGCATAGTGTTTGCCCACAAGACTATGACCACATTCCCTCACCTCTCATTGGAGAAGAAAACCCGAATATGTAATCAAATCAAGAATGAGTTCAAGCCAACCCTGGGTAGTGAGGAAGTACCAAATAGATAGATCTATGATCTTATGAGAGATTGTATGAAGCACGAGGGATCCAATATCACCAAGTAATAAAAAGAGGGGGAGAGAAGACTTGGCATGTGGACCAAGAGAAATGGGATGAGGAGGTGAGGAAGCATGCCGATGACCCCCGATGGTACGTGCAACAAGAGGAAGCGGGCAACGAAGTAGATGGAGAGCATGGGGAGCTTGCATCTCGGGAGCGATGGACGGGACTCATTCTATGATTATTTTGAAAGTATCCATGCTTCTCGTGGCCTCTCATGTATATGTAAAGTGTATAGTTGTATGTTTTTATGAGTATTTTTGTGGTATCCATGCTTCTCGTGGCCTCTCATGTGTATGTAAAGTGTACAGTTGTATGTTTTGATGTGTTCTTTCCATGCATGCAATAGAGGGTGATTGGAAGCCGACCTAGTGAGCTGGAGGAGCGCTATGCATTCAAGCATAACACCTATGACTTGCTTGAGCAAATGGAGCATGACGGTGAGAATGTGAATTGGGAAGCTGTGATTTTGGTTCGTACATTTTGAATATATGTTATGAGCTTGTAGACCACTTAGTCTGCAGGGATTGATTTGTGGGTATTGCACTGTTTTTGCAGAGAGAAATACCTGAGTCCCCAAGAGAAGAATAGCTCGCTCGCGGATGGATACCACTTAGTAACTTGCATCTACGAGCGTCTTTTTTCTTAGACGTGTAGATGGAGTTGTATAGATCCATTTTGGGGTTGTATAGATCCATTTTGTACTCTTTTTGGTAGTGTATAAGTTGCTCGCTTATACGGTAACTTTTTGGTAGTGTATAAGTTGCTCACCTGTACGGCAACATTTATGTATGCAACAAGTTTTGTATAATGTTTGATATCTGGCTAGCAATTAATCATATTTTTATATCAATGAATCTTTGTCTTAAATGTTTAATTATGTCATATTCTTCATTTGAGACTAATTGAAGCAAGGTATGTATACACTTGGTATAATGGTGCATCCAGGTACACATTTGCACATGGATGCACCATTATGCCAAAAAAAAAAAAACCTATATCCATCTCTAATAGCGACAAAAACATGGTCGAAATAACGGTCTAAAATATCATCGAAAAGTGTGATTAAAAGAACGTCTAAAAACACGTCGAAATATTTGTAGTAAATAAATTATTTTTTAGACTAATGTTTAGACGACTATATAGACACATATTTAGACTTCTTATCCGATGGTTATTTTGACGTTCTTTTCGACGTTTTTTTAGGCGAATATACCGATGATTTGATACCGAGACGGCAGCGCCGACATGCTATTGGACGTTCTCGTATTTTCATTCCAGTTCATTTTCGGATTAAACGTCGGAATGTAGGCGGCCTGTAGTGGGGTGAATGTGTAAGTGTGCGTTAGTGAACACACATTAGTTTCGTGTGTAATCAATAATGGACTAGAACCGACGATTCGATACCGACGGAAGCGCCACGTGCTATGGACGTTTTTGAATTTTCATTCCAGTTCATTTTCGTCGGATTAAACGTTGTTGTATAGGCGGCTTGTAGTGGGGTGAATGTGTAAGTGTGCGTTAGTGAATACATATTAGTTTAGTGTGTAATCAATGGACCAGAACGCAACATAAGTTAGTTTGTGTGCTTGAGAGATGAGTTTATGAAGTAGTTAGTTTGTGTGCTTGAGAGATGAGTTTATGAAGTAGTTAGTGAGCTTAGGGAAGGCAAGTCATTTTTTGGTGCATTCATCGGAATGAGAGTATGAGTAATGAGTTCATGCTCGTGTTAGTACACTAGCCTAATACTTGGCTACTCGAAAAATTGGGGATTAGAAACTAACATCTCGACCTTAGATTAATCTTATATAGTATGATGATCGAGAACCTAGAGTGGATAGACAAGCTTCCCGAACTAGTCAAATTAGAAATCGTGAGGAAATAGCGATAATATAGAAATCTTTAGAGAGATTGATTGGAAGAAGGCAAAATACGTTAGATTGCCACTCGTCGATAAGTGTCCAAAGCAAGATTGAACTCTAGCCGTCGACGTAAACGCCATAGAGGCATCCAAAGACGTCGAAGTCCTCTTGCATGAGATCCAATTAGTGACATATTGGAACTTAGTGGACAAGGTCGAGCTAGAAATTGTCCATTTTAACATGGGAGGGGGATATTGTAGAGCCACTATGCCCCGGACCGCAATCCCAAAGAAAGTAATATTTGGGGTTCTCCGAAATTATTTTATATCCATAGTAGCGGGGTAAGAGTCTGCTTCTCTCGCAAGAAGAATAAGGAACTATAAGAGCTATACGCATATCAAGAAGAGCTAGCTCTAGAGGATATCAAACGAGAAATACGTCAAATCTCAGGGGTTCACCTAAAATTATGTAAGCATAGCACGGGAGTTCAAAATGAAAGAGTTTTTCAATTTAAAATTTTAAGGTGAATTTACAGAAATACATTTACAAAAGGGTTTTTTTAATCAATTTTGAAGAAATTACTTATAAGTCTATAAAGAAAAAGATATCATTTTATTCATGAAAAATTCTTAGGTAAGGGATTTTTGAAATACCTCTTGAATGCACGTAATACATAGGGTTTCTTAGTAATGCACCCCTAATCATCAAATAGAATGCAAATTGAGAATGGCACCAATCTAGGGGCAACTTGAGTGGGCTTATAAGTCTATAAAGAAAAAGATATCATTTTATTCATGAAAAATTCTTAGGTAAGGGATTTTTTAAATACCTCTTGAACGCTTGTAATACATAGGGTTTCTTAGTAATGCACCCCTAAGTGTCAAATAGAATGCAAATTGAGAATGGCACCAATAAAGGGGCAACTTGAGTGGGCTTAGAGTAAAGGCGATGGTTCGAAAAATACTAATAAACCAAAAAAATAAGAAAGCATTAAAAAACACACAAAAAGGAAAAATAATTTTATAAAACACATTTATCAAGCAACTTTGGAAACTTTTAAATCACATCTAATAAATCAAACCTTTTAAAAATATATATATATAGGTATTTATGTATATCTTGTTGCTGTTGCAATATATATATATATATATATATATATATATATATATATATATATATATATAAATTGAGCACAGTGAGGGTAGTGATGGGCAGACCTATCACAAGGCAAGGCACGAGATCCTAAAACTAATCGGACAAATTAGTTATTATAGGCATTTCCATAAGATCATACGACAACTTCAGACCTTATTAGTACAAGAGTCAGGGGAGCCATTACCTACTTGGAGGGAACTCGGGCTATTCTTAGAAGAATTAGGTATGGATGAATTGAGATAGTAGAGGAGAGGTGAGTAGGAGTGACGAGAGGAATGTTTGAGAAGGAAGGACGACGTACGTAGCAGACAACTCATAGAACAATTAGAACTGGTAAATAGGATACTCTTGGAGGACATTAGGCACAAGGAAATTGGAAACATCCAGTGCAAGTGAGGTTGAGTCTCTGCATTTCAATAGTGTAGCGTCTAGTTTTGAAAGTAGCGTCGGTTATTCAAAGAACGTGGGATTGGAATCCCACCACTAATTGAAACTCGTGTATTTGGATAACCTCTTCAACGAGAACATGGCCCGAGCATCGAGCAAGTATTTGCTTAGGGTGTTTACAGGACTATGGGCTTGTTCACGAAAAAGGTTAAGAGTTCTAAACAGACACCTTTTTGATAAACAATTGTTGGGTGACAGTACCCTTTACAGATTGCGGGCATGTCCACGGAAAAGGCGTCCTGCAAACTGAAAGTTGTAGGCAATCTATTCCACTCGGAAATAGAATGGTGGTTGTTGGCCTCCAGTCAGCAAACACATCAGTGTTGAAGGTGCATGGACGTGGTCACAGCCTGTAAAGAAATGTCAGACGGGTGGGTGATTGTTGTGATCTGATTGGTTGGACAAAACTTTTTTGTGAGCTTCCACCCAAGTATGTAAACATACGTGATGCTCTGCAGCTCGTGCTAGCAGTCAAAGTCCACGCCCACGCATTTGACAAAATGCCTCTGGATGCAATGCTAAAGAAGAGTTCTTATAACTCCAATGGGACAGAGTATGAGAATATCCGGGATGAGGCTCCCATGTTTCTTGTGAGTGCTATCATCAAAATTGCTTCCGTCATACTCTGATGAAGAGGTATCAAAGTCGACCTCGTCTTGTAGTGCCTTTCCTTTTCCCTTTCCCTTTGGTGCATCCTTTTTTGGCACTTTTGCCCCTTCATCCTCCTCCTCTTCATCTTTTATAAGACCTTTGCCCTTGCCTTGAACATGCGATTTGTCACGTAGACTTCTAGGCTTCACAATAGAATTCACGATTCGAAAAGATATAAGAAACAATATTTAAAATAAACTAAAATATCTAATTATATAATTCATACCATGGTTAATTGCTTCGCTTTACAAGCCCGAGTATACATCTCCTTGTGACTCTTGGGAAATTTATCAATTGGAAAGTCAAGGAACAATGGGCATCTCTTGTTTATCCCTACATCCCAAAGGTCTCAAAGTTATTGTTGTGTATACATAGTATTATCATGTTTTGGATTGCGCCAATCTTTTAAGATTGCAAGCACATCTGCAATATATCTCTCTGCATGGCACTTACAAATCCATCTACACATTATTATTTCTGTTCAGTTCACAAATATAAGAGTATAACTAAGTAGTCAGTAAGCTTTGTAGAATGTTACGCACATGAACATAGCACACTTGGTAGCCTTGATGACATCAAGGTTTGAAGATACCACACCTTGTTTCTTTAGGGATCCCACCATTTCCTTTAATAGCTTCCTAAAATATAGTCTCTTAAGATCGGCGAGGTCCTCCAAGAATGTATATGGGAAAATTACCTTGTACTTTTCTGATATTTCTGCACAAGGATAGCTACATCCTACGCTCCAATCTCATGCCATATGACTTCTCTTTGAAGCCAATCCCTGAATAAACTTGTATTTGATGCGTTGCCATTGAAATTGTTATTCAAACAAAATAGAGTACTTTGTAAATATCAAGAAGATAGGGAAATTAATTATTACATACTTTTAAGGATTTGTGAATCTTTCAACCTCTACAAATTCCCATCAATCAAAATATCCAAAATCTATGCTTTTTTTGGCAATAAGCTAGCTGCTGCCAAGTTGTACAGTCTATCCTCTATCAAACAATACAATTTCTCGTCCTAATTAACTTGCACGAGTCGCCTGCAACACAGCACCAAAATTAGACCGTAACATTAAAACCATAAAATGTTGTTGCCTACAAATAGATAGAGGAAAGAGTGTAAGATTTCTTACTTAAATAAACCTTCCCCTCTTGTGCAGGGTTTGTAATCACCGCCAGCCACCTTGTAGCATGCCCCCACTTTTTCATCTTTATAAAATGCCATTCTCCATTTCTCTTAGAGGAAGATGATGGTGATTGGAGTCCTCCTCGAAGGAATCCAAGTCAAGTTGCTAAGTCTTCGAAGAAAGGTTCTTGTTCAAAATACATTAAAGAAACTAAGGAAGTAGGAGAGGTGGACGAGGGAATTGAAAAATAAGACAAGAATGAAGAGGGTTTCATGGTGATTTAACTTGTCGATATCACCATCTTTGAGGGGAAAAGGAAGAGGAACTTCTCCCACTTCAACATCTTCTATCGCACGCCAATATGACCAAGTGGCAAACCAATTGCATGGACTGTATCCACGGTGGGGTCTACATGCAAAACGGTCAACAATAAACATGAGAAGCTTCATGTTAGCAAAGTTCTATTCACTCCAACCATAAAGCTCAAAATAGTGAAAATGCTCATACATCAAAAGCAATAAGAAATTTGCACAAATAATAAACATAAGAAACTCAAAACTGAGAGCTTATCATAGACAAATGGATTTGGGGTATACACAAATCCAGTAAAAATTTAGAAGTCCTTGAGACCATCAGCCACCTTGTCCACAAATGAACACTTGATGTTTTCCCTAACACGTTCACAAATCACCACTTCATCTACTAGATGAGATCCAAACCACACAATGAAAAATCATCACATAGTTACATGCACCCTTAGGACTTATTTCTAGCCTTATAAGTGGGATGTTTAACTAGCTTTCCATGATTCAATTGCTAACCCATGTAATCACAAAATGCCTATCCCAAGGTCAATCTATCCCCTATCTATCCTAAGAGAGAAAGACCTAGGTTGGGGGGGTACACAATGTATTATGTTTGTCTTTGTGGTTTTATATATATATATATATATATATATATATATATATATATATATATATATATATATAGAGAGAGAGAGAGAGAGAGAGAGAGAGAGAGAGAGAGAGAGAGAGGATTTGTGTCTTTGCCCTACCATGTAGAGGTAGATACTATGTTCATCGGTATGTTTTTTTAAGTCCAAGAAATCAAGGCAACTTTTGTTTAAATGCATACCCACATACCGCGTTTAATGTTAATGCATTTTGCAACTAGTTACAACTTCTCTCCACTAAGTTTCTCTCTATAAGGAAAGTTTAATGTTAATGCATTTTGCAACTAGTTACAACATCTCTCCACTAAGTTTCTCTCTATAAGGAAAGTTATTATGAATATTATTTCACTAAATATTCATAATCTTTGTCGGACTAAACCAAAGGAAGGTTATTATGAGTACTCTTATATGTGCCAAACAGGAGACCGGGATTTGAGGAAGACTTGGGTTTTTTTATATCACATTAAGCATGTGCAAGGATTGACAACAATGGCTGCACATGTATATGATGCAAGGTACAGTTTGGTCTTATAAAGTTCTTAAAAAATTTGATCTTGTTTTTAGTAATTTTCCAATTGTTGTATGATGGCATGCAACTTACAAGAGCTCATGACAATTATAACTTGCGAAACGAAAGATGAGAACACAGTGGCAAAAGTGCTTTTCTGGGAGATGATTAACAATATTGTGGTCCAAAAAGGTTTTTCCAAGCCAGATTTTTTTAGCTTCATAGACTGATGAGGCTGGAGCAAACTAGAGGGCAGTTAGGACAGTCTATAATAATAGACTAGAGAATATATTGGAAGGTCGTGAGTGTTCGTATCTTTTTCATTGGGAACAAAGATTGAACATCCATACAGTACAATATGTAGTTATGAATTTTCAGGAACAACACAAGCGACTGTCATCAGTGGCGTGCATTTAATGAGGAAGAGGCACTTTTAAAATATAGACACATTAGATCATGGTGGATGAACGGTAAAGTTGCTAATGCAAACTTACCAGCCATGGATTGTTAGCTTAGTTGGTGGCATACTAGATATCCCCAATGGAGGAAACACCTTATAGGGGTAAGTATTACTTTCTTGGTTTTTGAAAAGAATAGCTTGTATTTTGAATCTGAATTGTCAACTTAACTATTTGGTTATAAAATGTGGTTGGAGCTTGCAATTAACTTAATCTCCTATTGTAGGATGTCGAGGACACTAGTGTGCCGCACATGCTAACCACCAATCTAGCAAAAATGAAACATGCAATTCGGTTAGCAGGAGAGGGTTTCAGGGGAACCATCTCTTTATATGATGCAACTATTTCAAACCTTGCTAATGCCCTCTTGCAATCCACAAAGAAGCATGCATTCATGCAAGGTAAATATCATGGAGCAGGCGTTACAATAACAAAGTTGATGGAGAAGGCGAGAACATCAAAAGCTCCAAGTCTGTCAGGCAATAGAGCAGATTGGTGCGAGAAGTAGTGGCACACCAATGCACACACCAATGCACGTGCAACCGAACTTTTTTAGTGATAACATTATCGTTAGCCAGCATCGAAAACCTACAGTTATAAATCTTGAGGAAGATAACTCATCACATCGTCCAGAGTATGACACAGAAAACCAGCCACGCAAGAAACGAGATTGGAGATTAATCTTTCCACCCACTATTACTTTAGCTACAGAAGGTGGTCAACACCACAATGCAGAGGGAGAGACAACTGACGCAGAGGTGCAGGAAATTATGGAGAGTGACATACATGATTCAATGTGGACTATACGTTGAACATCTCTACACAGCAAGGTAACTTACCAAGGATGGTTAGGTGGCCAAGATGGCAAGTGCAAAAAGAGCATCAAGAACTACGGGCAAGATGTTCTAGGTCCTTCTTTCTATGGTATGAGAGAATGCTATGGGGGGCAAAGGCGCCAATTCATGTGGTTTTGTAAAACAACTGCGTGGATCATACTTGGAGAGTATATAACAACATCTGTCTGCTAGACCCCCAATTGTTTGGCCAATGGGACGAGGTACAAACCTGACTGTGAATGAGATCCGAGCATTAGAGGCTAGTGGGTTTGTGTTGCAAAAGGGACAATGTCAAGAAGCAAATGATATAGACCAACGGTCAACAAGGTACAGAAGTGGCATATCAGATATAGCAGCCAAGAGAATAGATTCGACAATTTTTAAGCACAGTTGCGGTCTTTGAGCATTTGGTCATTAAGGTCGGGCCGATGGAAGTGTTTGTAATTGAGATTGAGGAATCACTAGTATGTAATGAAAAATACTAGGTGACTATGGGAAAGAATCCATCATGTACATGTCTCGATTTTCAAATCAGGGTAGGTGCTAGCATATTGTGCATGCAAGCACCTTTATTTTGTATATTTGCGTATCTTTGGGTTAGATGCGAATCATAATATGTTTATACATAAACCCACTCTAAAGAAGGAGGACCTAATGAGAATGTTCAACAGAGAACAATGTGAGAAGAACCTAGTACTGTTGATGACATTGTACTGTAATTTTGAAAAGATCCTTCATGTTGCAATAATAAAAGGTCCTTTGTCTCAATTCTCTAGTAAGGATTATCTACTTTTCATTTTTTAAATGTTTTAATAGGACAATTATTATGGTTATATGTCAATGGCTTGAATATGTTCATTCCATTCATCTACTTTTCTAAATAAAGGGGGATAGCCATGCATCTACTTTTCTAAATTTAGGGAAAAACCATGTATATGCTTTTCTAAATTTAGGGAAAAGCCATGCATCTACTTTTCTAAATTTAGTGGATAGCCATGCAAAGTACCTTTTTACTTTTTGCTTTGTGTATCTATAAATTTAATCTCTATCTCTTACTCTAATCCTCACTTCCAAATCTTGTTGCCTCCCTCTCCCTCTCATTGTATTTCTCTTCCTCACTATCGTTCTCTTCCTTACAACCCTCACCATCATCAACTAACCTTGGTTGATCTCTAATGGCTTCTTCCAATGGCCCCAGCTATAATCTGAAGGAAACCCTGGATAGGGTTTGCAAAGATTTATGCAAGAAAACGGGTGGAGATGCAACAGAACATCTCAGAATCACGATAGAGGCCAGTAATCTTTGGACGAAGTTACTAGCGGATGAGCCTATTGATTTTGGAGATTTGTATGTGTGGAACATGAAGATTGGAAGCACTATCGGCACGTGGCAAAGTTACAGGTATATTGTCCAAGAGACAGAGGAGCCCCTACGACACGAGTTAAAGAATAGAGTAGCCCAAAAAAGCATATAGGTGTAAGAACCATAGGTAGTTATGGTATGTTATCAATTTTAAACAATATTTAATTGCACTAGCCCTTATATAAGTACGTAGTTGCAGATGTAATAACCTTTTTTGAAATAAAGTGGTCTCAACTATAGATTGCCTTGTCTTTTGTATTAATTGCCTTTTGTGAATGAACTTGGTTTTATTTGTAATTGAAAGCGGTATTTTCGATCCTAAGGATGTAATGCCGCCATGTTCTTATCTCTCTCACTCCCTCTTGCTCTCTCTCTCTCTCTCCTTCCTCTTAAATAATTAGGCCATGATCTCAATCATACCTTAATAAATTTACATTCTTTACTCCTTAATATCTAGTACACAAGGTATAGTAGATATCTTGCCTAGAATGAAATTATCTCGTATGTATAATTCTGTAAATTATTTACCTTGTTAATTATACTCACATGCAATGATATGCCATCACATGTAAAGGCTTCAAATGATATACAAGCACATGCAAAGGCATGCAACACTATGGAAATGACATGCAACAATATACAAAGGGCATGGAGTACTATGCAATGACATGCACATGTAATAACATCCAGATGCAATGCCATGTAATGTATTATAATGGCACATACATACATTGACATCATGCAATTGGATAATAAAGGCATGGCAATGATATGCAACACTATGCAAAGAGCATGGAGTACCATGCAATGACATGCACATGTATTGTATGTTATTACATACATTGACATCATGCAATTGGATAATAAAGGCATGGTACTGAGCCAAGTCTTTAAAAGCTTTACGTATTCTTTTGTCTTTTCTACACATTTTTTTTCCAAACGTTGTAAATTATAATTGTAATTTGTAACTTAACTTGCAAAAAAACAATATTAAATTTAAAAAAGAGAATTTACGCATTTCATTTTAAAAAATATTGAAGGTTTCTTGTTTAGACTGGCCTTCTCAATTATTGCATAGCCTTCAAAGTGTGAAGGCCAAAATATATCCTTGGAAGAGTTTTTTTTTTTTTTTTTTTTGCATACCAAATATTTTCTATGCCTTCCTATGAAAGCCTACAAGCCTTTGAAACCCGTAAGCCGTCAAATTTCAGCCTAGGCTTGATAACAGGTGTCTCAAAACAATCCAATGAGCTGTAACCACGTGTGAAGCAAGCATTCCAATGAAGTGGGTGAAGTGGGTGTCTCAAAACAATTCAATGAGCTGTAACCACGTGTGAAGCAAGCATTCCAATGAGCCGTAACCACGTGTGAAGCCTTTGCAGCCAACTGGTTTACGTTGAAAGGAAGTGAAGAGAGAAGGTGTGTTGTGTTTTTTTGCTTTTTTCAGAGATCGCAGCCATGAGTGACGTTTTCGACAGCTACGAAAGGCAGTACTGCGAGCTCTCCGCCAACCTCACCGGAAAATGCCCCGCCATCGGTCTCCTCACAGGAGGTATGTGCCTGCCGCCACTCAACTCTTTTTTTTTTTCCCGGGGAGGAGGGGTTTCCAATTGAAAATGATATATCTGTCAGTACAGAACACTCGATTTGGGTTGTGTGATTTTTTTGCTGAAGTAATTGTGTTTAATTTTTGTTTTCCCCTTTTTTCCTCATTTTGTGTGGATGGGGGGAAATGATTCTACGTATATCCCCAGGGAATACATCACGGTGTTTTCTCGAGCGCGTGATGAATTCGTCATTTTTTCCCCCATTTTTCCTTTAAAGAAGAACTGATTTTTTTTACAAAAATTCTGTCAAACCTAAAGCACATAGAGATCTGTCAAAGGAGGCTGGGAAAATGGCGAGAGCATTTTTTAGGGCTCCCAGCCCTCCATGGGATGGTCGATAAATCAATTCCCAGGCCAGGAATAGAGGCCGTTGAGGAAGATTTGGGTCTCCATTGCTTGGATTGGGTAATGCCATGTCTGCGACCATGTTCTCTTTGCCCTACAGATAGTGTAAAAAATGAATGGGGACAAAATTCCCCTTGTTGAACCTTTCTTCTGGGTGCCAATTCTTGCAATGACCAAGTGAGTACTCAGACGATACGTGAGGAATTCAACACCAGAGGGTGTGCACCACCAAGCTTCATGTCATTAGTGGATCAATCTAACTCTGCAGCGTTGAGTTTCCATTGTTGATAGTCAATGAGTTGGGCATTTTGATATAACACTCCTCCAATGCCTCCACCAGTCGCATCATAAAACATCGTGAAAGGCTCGTCTAGTTGGGGGAGAGGAGCACTGGATCTAGCGATATAAGGACCTTATGCTTCTTGAAGCATACTGTTTCATGGTGTCCTAGCAAAATACCCAAATTAGAGAATTGCTTTTGTGGGCATGGTGCTCCACAAAACAGCAACAAAACTTTATCAGACCTAGAATTGGAAGCTTATGTACATCTTCCCAAACTGGTCACATCACAATGTGGCAGTACTCTCTTTGTGATGGCTGCCAACAGCGGCAAGTGACCACCGCTATGAGGTGAATTTTGCATCCAGTGTAGCCCCACAAGTTTGTGACAAGACAGTTTCGAATTTGGAGTTGCAAATTGGAGATTATCGTGAGAACCTTGAGGCTTGACTTCCACATCATGTCCCTGGAATGGGTGGTTTCATTTGGGAATTTCTCGGTTCAAGTGTAAAAAATGATACTCTCCATATAGATTATAAAACCCATATAATTACATTTGTTCATGATGACTATCCGATGGTACTTAAGAATACCAGTTTTGTTTTACCCACTTTGGGATGGGATATCCCTATTGTATTGGCCATTGATGTAAATGAGCAAATAACATCTTTGGATTATGATTTTTTCTTGTGTCATTTAAGTCTGTTTCAGTCTAGTTTCTCTATACGTGAATGTTGATTCAACTGGGTGGGTGGTCTTGAGCATGATGGGTATTGTTATGCAAACAACGTCCTATCGAATCTAATGAGGCAAGTGTGGTAAGAGATATTAAACATGAATTTGTAGATGTGTTTTCGGACGATTCATCGGAGGGATTACCCTCAGAGAGAGGGGTAGACCATGCTATTGAGATTTTGCTTGGGAACAAGCGTTACTCGGACATGTTTTCGGATGAGTTATCAGGGGGATTACCTTTAGAGAGAGGAGTAAACCACGCTATTGAGCTTTTGCCCGGGAGCAAGCGTTACTTGAAGCTGCCCACACTCAGGTTCCTAGGAGTATCCATCAAGAGAGCATTCCGGATGTGGAGGGTGAGACGACCGAGTCCTGCAAGACAGAGAGCACACTCCCCTTGTCAGTCTTAAATCCGGTAGATACTCCAGAGACACCGCGGTACATTTCCATGAGAGGTGGATATTGAGGAGCTCTACATAGTTGTTAAGGAGGCTCCGTCTCCACTCTCTAGGATGTCGCCACCCCATGAGCCTCAAGTCTCTCTAGTTGTGCAGGCCATACCTGATAAAGTTGCACAATGCGGAAACAAAACATGGAAGAGAGGTAGAAAGAAAGAGACATTAGACAATGAACATCTTTATTACGTAACAATAGGCTTTACACTGGCAATACTAGCCAATAGAACAATGTGCCTGTGAATAGGTTAGATTGATTACAAGTGAGAAGGCAAGTGCCCTTTATATAGGGAGGCTTGTGGCTGGCCGACTGCCCTCAAGGAGCTGTCCAACAGCAGCAAAAATACCCCACGACTAGACAAACATGAGAAAACGAAGGCCTTTGTGTGAATATATGCTCTTATGTGTCTGTGTGTGTATGTGGAGTGCGTGTGTGAGAGCATATCTTGATACAGAGTTCTACACCCACTATTGGGCACTGATGATGTTACTGGGGATGTCGTAGTATCTAGTCCATACTATGCATAATGTAGTTGATAGTTATATAGTCTTGTGGGTTAACTACCATGAGTATATAACATGCACGTTCCTAAAAGGTGAATTTGGGCATGTTCCTGGATACATCTAGGTATATATGTATATATATGTGTGTCCAAATAAAAGGTCCAGATCCCAAAACACTGAGATGCACAAATTCTAACACCCCCTCTACAGCTCATAGTGTGCAAAAGTCTAAAGAAGATAAGTTGATGAAGATGCAACCATGGACACTCCAGTATTGTAGATATCGGATACACCTTGGAAAGAGCACTTGCCAACGTGACTCCTCGAAACAAAATGCCACCCTGAATAGCAAAGAAATCTGCTTGGCTCTTGGTATAGAATTATGAGTCTGCAAAAAACACCGCTCCCATTATCCCCCAATAGTAGACGATGAACACATCACATCTCAAAAGTCCTCGAACAATGAACTTGGAACTCATCCAGTCCATAATCTCTGCCACACCAAGCAATAGACTTGGAACACATCCAATCCATAGCTCCAAAAAATGAACTTGTCTCGCCAGATATTTTACTTGCTTGGAACTCGGACACACTAGTCCCATGCACCAAAAGTCAGGGCTTGTGACAGCCCCCTCTCCCGCCCACAAGCCTTCCTCTGGCTGGAAGCACAAGGGGGGAAACTATCTCTATAACTATAGAAGCTGACCATGCAGGTTCTTCCCGGCTTTTGCAGCCTTGGGGACACTAGAAGTATCAGAGTCATCATCCTGTATATGATCATTGCACTTCTTTGATGAAAACTTGGTTTTGGCATGGGCTTTATCGTTGTTCTTGCAATCCTTGGCCAAATGACCATGTTTTCCACAAGAGTAGTAGCAACTCTGTCCTGTTTGTTGCACTGTAGCAAGTGCCTGATCTTGTCCACTAGGAGGGAACCTTACTTGCCCTTGAGAAACAAGGACAGATTCCTCCTTCAAGAGGGAACCCATATCCACGCAATAGCAAACCTCCGCAAGCAAGCCTTTGTGCCACCGTTGATCTCAACACTCCACCATCAATCTCCAACACTTCTCCAATGGAACAAGGCATGCGGATCAATCAGCCCCCTCTTAAAATTGAGAGAGAAAGGGGCTGGACAGCAGCAAACAGTCCACCAAAACGCACCGGAAAGCATCTTCCGGAAGGGGAAAAGAAGAGGATCTGTCGAGACTCAAAGCCACTTATCTCGCCGCACCATACACAAACACATCACCCTCCACTGCTGTCTTGCTGCAAAAGATCAGACCGAACACCACCAGCTGCTGCATTAAATAAATGCAGCCAGCAACAGAACTCAGCCCACCAATCACCAACCAACGCAGCCCCCCCCCCCCAGATTGTACCTGGACTCTGTGAGAGGAAACGCAGGACAGGATCAGTAGAGATGAAAACGCTGATCAAGAAGGGAGTGCAGGAGAAGGAAACGCAGCCACTGTTGAAAATGCAGCAATGCCTTGGACTGCCAAAAAACGCAGAAGAGGGAGCAAAATGCACATGTGGGCAGCAGAAACCTAGGCAACTGATACCATGATAAGTTGCACAATGCGGAAGAAAAACATAGGAGAGAGGGAGAGAGGCAGAAAGAAAGAGACATCAGACAATGAATGTTACATGCGGAAGCTCTGGGAGCCTTCTTTTAGCCCTAAACACCATTTGGGAACATGCTGATGCAAAACGTATGTGGAAGAGAGAGAAGAGAGAGAGAGATAGCAGAGTATTCAGTATGTTCATATATGTACAAAAAGGTACAGCAGTCTTGCAACCCTTGCCTGCCTTCCATAAAAAGGTATAACATTAACACCTAGTCTAAGCCTATGAGCAGCCAGCATTAGGGCAGCCTGTAACGGTGGTAGAGAGCCATAAGCTTAGAGTAGAGAACCACCAAGAATACTGGACAAATATCACACTATTTGCTGCAGCCGACGGGATTTTCCCCCTGGGTATACTGGCCGACAGCCCTCTATCTATGTCCAGCAACAGTCCATCACCTGCCAAATCTAGCAACACATGCTCCTAATCTATGGTTCTGATCTGTCTTTATCTTGTTGCTCCTTCAGGATTGGCCTTTGAGTTCAGCCAGTGCATGTCTTGCACATGACAATGAACATCTTTACTATGTAGCAATAGGCTTTACAGTGGCAATACCAGCCAGCAGATGGTGCAGAACAGTGTGCTTGTGAATAGGCTAGAGTGATTACAAGTGAGAAGGGAAGTGCCCTTTATATAGGGAGGTCTGTGGCTGGCCAGCTGCCCTCGAGGAGTTGGCCGACAGCAGCAAAAATACCCTACGACTAGAGAAACATGAGAAAATACATTTGTGTCCAAATAAAAGGTCCAGATCCCAAAACAGTGAGATGCACAAATTCTAACAATACCTAAGTCAGCCACTACTTGTATGCAGCTGATGCTGTTAGTTTTAGGTTCTTTTTCATTTATGTAACCCATGGATGCTTTGTAACATATTTTTGGTCTCAAAGACCCTAGTGGTCTTTTGAAGACGTTAATATAATTTTCTTTCTTTCTTTCTGTCTTTCACACACGCACGGACACGCACGCACGCACAAACACACACACACACACACACACACACACACACACACACACACAAAATCATGCACACGCGCGCACACAAACACCACATGTGCATGCACCTTTTTTTCTTTCCTATTTTCAAATTTACCTTAAAGTTTGTGTCAAATGTAGTGCTAGAAGATCTTCAAGCGCATGGTTGTATCTACGTCTGACTTCTATTTCCCCTCGTATTCAGAGCAAAAGAAGCAAAAGCTTGCTGAGCTGAAGATTGGATTAGATGAAGCAGAGTCTTTGGTGGGTGAATCCCTCTGAATTTCTATGATTTTAAATTATTCAATCAGTAGCTTTGTTTGAAAATGGTGAGACAGATTGACTTGTGTGCTTAGCATGCTGTTTACAATTTCAGTTAATGTCAATGGGAGATTCCAAGAACACCCTTGCATTAACATTCCCATGGATTTTTTTGTTGCATCTTGAAGATCAGAAGAATGGACTTGGAGGCACGAAGCTTGCAACCCACACAAAAGGCTATTTTATTATCAAAATTGAGAGAGTATAAGTCGGATTTGAATAATCTTAAACGGGAGCTCAAGAAGTTATCCTCAGATACGCAAGGTGCTAGGGATGATCTTCTGGAAGGGGGGCTCTCGAATCCTTTGAAGGTATGTTTTTATCATTATGACTTTTATGTATGTTTTGCAGGCTGAAATGAATTATGCAAAATGCACATTTAGGCTTGCTGCAATTTCACCTCTATCAAGCTTGAGTATCAGTATTATTATCATGTTTTGAGTATATCATATCACAGGCCCTCACGGCTGTAGAGTAGGGAGGGTTTGAACTTGGGTCTCAGTTGTACAAGTCCCACGAGAGAGGAGTCAGAAGGATGCTTTCCTCCGTTTAGCTCTTAAGACTACAAACAAAAAATGCTTTTTCCTGCTCAAGAATCACAGACTAGTCTGTTTTTGCACTTCTGTTATTTAGCGGTCTATTTTGTAATTACAAATTTTAAGAATTTATGCCAGTTGCTTTAATACGTGTGTGTCATCTATGCATGCATTTATGATTACAGGAGTTTGTTCTGTGATCATGATAGCATGCTGTTTTATATTACCTGCAGCCAATACTTGAGATGGATTTTGGTAGCTTATTTTGTATAGCTGTAGCTCTGTGTGTGTGTCTGTGTGTGTGTGTGAGAGAGAGAGAAAGATAGATAGAGAGAGAGAGAGCGCATGTGCGCCTTAGTTAGTGGAATGTGTGTTGTCTGAACTGTGTGACACCTTGGAGGGAGGTGAATCTGTGTGAGGGTAAATACATTTCTCATTGTTATACTTGATCTATCATTGGATTCGGTGTGTATAAGTAATTGGCCGTGCCTGCCATGCCATATCTGCAATCACTGCAGGCATCAGCTGATCAGAGGGACAGGCTTTTAATATCAACAGAAAGACTCAATCAATCTGGTGATAGGATAAGAGAAAGCAAACGGACCCTTTTAGAAACTGAGGAGCTCGGTGTTTCCATCTTGCAAGATCTCCATCAGCAACGGCAAACACTCCTTCATGCGCAAGATACGGTATGAATTTATGGAGGTTTTTTCCCTCTTTCAAAGAGGACTGTTCTGCTACAAGTTTTAAATTAATTTCTTTTTAGAATTTGAATTTGGAGGGGTATACAATCAATATTTGAGGCAGTAGAAAAATATATACAAGGGCGCAGGCTGGGTCTTTGAGAGGGGGCCAGCAAGGTGGCTTGGCCATGGGGTTGTTTCCACAGTCAGCAATCTGTCAACCAGCTGCGTGGCTGGTTACTGCACTGGCTCTTTTACACAGCCAGCGGGCAACTGGTTATCGACATTAATTTCAAATTTACTCTTCCTATAAAAGAAAGTTATTGGTTTATCTTTTTCCAAATGCGAGTCTTCTTAAAACCTGAAAACTCTTGACCACCTTTTGAAAAGCACAGGCAGGATTGAAAAGCACAGGGTAAGGGCGGGGTTTTTTTTCTTTCTTTCTTTGCAGCCAGGCAAGCCAGCGTGAGGATTGATATTTAATCAAATGGCGACTGGTTGCGATGGTGAACTCAACCTTGCAAAGCTTGAAACTGGCCCCTCCACAGTTAGCTCAGCCACCAGCCGCCCACCTCCTTTCCCGTAACTTGCTTTTTGTCTCTTTTAAAGAACTATATGCCTCTCTTTTGATTTTCGGAGGCAGCAGCATAAGATTTAAGGGCCAAGGCGGTCTTTGAAAGGGTCGCAAGATGGCTTTACCATCACAGTTGACACAGCCGGGAGATGCCCGCACCTCTTGTGCCATAGCTTGCTTCTGAAGAAGTTTAATCTTATTGCAGAAAAAAGATAGGCTTTGGAGCTTAACATGCTGCCCTATGCTTGTCTTCATGTTTTCTGTGCTCTTGCTTCTACAGCCCTACATTCTGTTAGGCAGGTGCTGATTGCCTGAAGGTGGTACATTCTGCTTGCTGGCAGGGCATACTACATCTTTCTACATAGTCTCAGATGCATGTTCTAGCATGTTCACGTGCATCCTGATCAATGATGCATGTGACTCTGTGAGAGGGGTCTTGCTTCCGGCAGTCTCACACACAGGAGCAATTTCTCCCATGGGTGGTACTCAGCTCCATGTAGAAAGGAGAATGGAGCTTCTCTCTGTCTTGTGGCATCTCGATCATGTTAAAGTTCGCACCCATGGTTTTAGAGTCAGGATGTATTGGGACAGCATGCATGTGCAGGCCGCATCAGGACTAAGTGCACCTGGGCTACATTAGGAATGAGCACGTGTGGGCTTGGTCAGGCTGAGTGCTTGTGTGAGAGGTGGTAGTGCACGGGGGGTGGTTATGAAGGTCTCTGTTCCTCCCGTAATGTTTGAGTTGTGAACATATGAAGAACTTATAAGGGGGAGAAGGTTTCTGCCGCCCATGCCACGGTGAGGAGCGGCTGTAGGCCTGGATGCTTATGAAGAGTTAAAGCTTACTGTCTCACTCAGAGCAACTACCACCCATACTTAGAAATCAACACCCTGACGTCATTGTAAGACTGGCAGAGCATAAAGTGTGGAAGAATCCATAAGTGTGGAAGAAGTGCAACAAAAATCCATGCACAGGAAAACACGCAGTACAATTCATGACGCTGATACCCACAGCCGTGAGAAACTTCTGCAACAATTTTCTTGCAAATGTGCACATGGACATGTATCTGATGCCAGTTCCTTGAGGAAAAACAGAAGTTGATACATTCTCTTCTGAGAACCAGGATTGGATTTGTCACTTCTGGTATGAACTAGTGGTAAATGCAATGTGCACAGTAGTCTCCACGACAGTGCATACACTCACTTTTCCCTCGTTGTCTTGAATCCAGAGCTTCTCTTGCAGTAGATTTCTGTCCCTCAGTGGGATGGCTTCACCTTTTTATGGGGGGCTTTTATTTCTCCCCAAGGCAATACGCTACCCTCACCAAGAAATGGGCCGTTAGGCAAAAGCCTTCCCAGGCAAACACTTCAACTGCACTATGCTTTTCTAACTGGCCCCCCTCTTGTCCTCAAGCTGCAGAGGCAAGGCACGAGAGGTATAATTGTTGGCACCATGTGACAGAAGGAATAGTGTAACAAGGTTGACTTTTTTGGAGATCTTAATTATTTACTCAGTCTCTTAAAGTAAAAGTAAGTGTAAATGGGAAAAAGAACCTTGTGCAAAATTTGTCACACGTGGATGCTGTTAGCCTGTTCCTGGGTGTCAAGACTCACTGCACATGGAAGATGGGCCAATTCCCCTTAGGGTTTCTTTTATTAAAAGACTTGGTACTATGCTTTGGGCAGATCAGGCAAAACCTCCTGCCTTGACCCAAGGTTCAGTGTAGCAAATCAAAAGCAATAACAAGTACCAAGTGTCTGTTTGCCAACATCGAGATCTCTTCTTGCTTACGTATTGATGTTTTATGCACACGCTGACGGCCTTGCCTACACACAATGGTAACTTTTCTCTTCAGTGATGATTCACATGTGTGTGCACCGTTTCCTTGGCTGCACGTGTGCTGCCATCAGAATTCATATGCCTGCTGGCTGTACTGACCTGTTGTGCACAGTGCTGCCTGCACACTCTAGTTTTGTATCTGTTGCAAATCTTTCACGTGCCCTGATGCTGCCTGGAAACCTGCACACTTGTGACATCCTTTCCCATGGTTTTATCAGTCTCACATGTGCTCCACTTTCCTGCTCACACACATGTGCGCTATCGTACATGTGCACTGCAAAGGCCTGTTGCCTATGGGAGCACATACAGATTGACTCCCATGCACTTGGCAGAACGGTCCCTTCTCTGAGGAAGCCCCTGCTTTCTTTTATCAGTGGAAAATCAGACCGGTTGCTGACAATAGCATAGTGAATCAGAAAGACGGGTCAGGCTCATTCTTGTGTTGATAATGTCTTTGCTTTATAAAGTAGGAAATCACAACGCAGTGTTTTTTTCTGCCAGATAAAGTTGTGAATTCTTGTTGCTCGCTCTGATGGTGCCAAAAGTGTATTCAATTAATCTTGATCTAAGTTGTGGTTTGCTATGTAATCTTTGTGAAGCTTACATTTGAGGTTTGGCTTATGTCCTTTGAGCGTGTTTTAGCTTGTTGATGTGGACGACAATATCGGCAAGAGCAAGAAAATTCTCATATCCATGACCCGAAGAATCAGTCGAAACAAATGGATCATGGGGGGCCTTATAGGCGCTCTAGCTGCTGCCATAATCTTCATTGCATATGTGAAGCTTTCTCATAGCTAAGATTGTCGCTTTGACTTCATGTAAGTGAATCATTATGCAATGTTGGCTCAAGGATCACTTGAGCTTATCTGGGGGCAACTATTGGTTGAAGTTTTAGATCCTTTGTATGCCACATGGATCTGAATTCAAGTTTGTATCTAAGCATGGCACATAAAGCTTTAAAATCACTGGTTCATAAATAATGAGGAGAGAAACCACAGAAGTCTTATGTATGTGAGCTCATTAACAAGAGTCTGTGAGAGGAACTAGAGGTGATATTGAGTGTTTCCGGTTCTTGCGAATGATTTCCTCTCCTTTGTCATCTTGTTTGTTCCAAGGAATAACTGAGTCCATGGACACAGTTTATACACTTTGAAATGGTAGCTGTATATATTGAAGTTTAGCATATATGGGTGTCTTCTTCCCCACCACTTACCCTGAATACAGAAGTACACATGCCTCCCTTTCCCACTTCCCTTACCCTTGTTCTAGTGGTTTTCACTCATGGTGTGTTACTACTAAGTCTCTTCTTGAATCAAAATACCTTACTGCCCCTAATTAAAACTCAAAACTAAGAACATTTATGCCTTCTCCATAATCAGTCCCTTTAATAGAAATTGGCAATTTCAAACGCCATTGCCTGCAAATTGGTGGCGACAGTGGCGGTGGCGGAAAAGAGAAAATATCTAGACTACTCGAATATAAAGCTAGGTCCCTCCTCTGTTGACCGTGCATCTGCATTTAGCTCTAAACTCCCTTGAGATGGTTCATGTATTTCTAGAATTTTTAATCATACAATTCTTATACTGTGGTTATACCCTAATGTGGTAGAGAAATGTGTAGGCCGACTACAGTTGTTGCCCTTGCTAAGCAAGAAAGGCGCTCTGCCCTAATGACATTTTGGCATGGTCGTTTTAATTACATGGTAAGCTTTATGGATTATTTTGCTTACTAATTTGTTTTTGCTTTAGCCATATTGTCATGATAATCTACTGGTTTTTTCTTTGCCTAGTGTAATGTTGAATGCTTAATATAGTCTAAAGTTGAACTCAAAAAAAAAAAAGTTTCGAACCTATTTTAGCTTGCTTCTTCCAATGAAAAGATTTAATACACTTTCAACATTCTAAGTGCTTTTCTAAATCATGAAAAGGGTACAATCTAATCTCTCACGTTTATAAATTTAAGGAGAGAATTGGGCCACCTCTTTGCCATACACTTTGTATGACAACTTTTTCCATATTGATAATAAGTTCAAATGAGTTGACCTTTTCTTAATAAATGCCTTCTTTTCATGCAAGTTTTTTTTTAAATAGTAATATTTGCTATCGTTCGTATAATCAAAGCGCGTATATTCAATGCATAGGAACATTTCCTATTGGAGAGGGTGCTTAACAACATCCAACCTCTTTTTTGGTTTTGTAAGGCACATCCTCAAAACAATGTTCAATGAAAGGCACACCCTTTTGTTGTTGTTGTAAAGCACATCCTCAAAACAATGTTTGTAGAAAATTATCAACTGTGGAATCAATATATTTTGTATTTGAGATTCTTGTGAAACAATGCATTCTTTGAGCAATTGAAGTGTACTCTCTTGTGAATTTGTATGTATTTAGGCCATTGGTATGCACATTCTATCAACTAAAGACAACTTTTTTTTAGACATATCTTCTTGAAGATATTATAACATTTAGATATGATTTTAAAAATTATAAATTTATTATGTACAATGTTTTATTTAAAAAAATTATCATAGGTAGATTCATGCTAATGAGTAGTTAAATAAAATTTTAAGTTGATCTTTCTTAAGACACTTTTCTAGCTCAATTACAAGGCTAGTGTTAGCTATAAGAAATAAGGAGAGGATATTTTTCAAGAAAAATTCCATGACAGTTTGCATTGTCCACCTAGCGTTATATTCCTAATGCTTGCAGTCTAATTTTCTCTTAACCACTTTAGCATTGTTGCATCCATGGAACTCATGTCTGGTCCCTAGGGCATCTGACCAATAGCATCTATTCATGGCCGTGACATCTTGACGCTTTCCTTTGGTGACTTGACCTCCCTTGCTGGCTAATCTAGTTTAGTCTACCTCAAACACCATTGTCCATACACTTTTGTTATTTGGAAGACATTATGTATCTAGCTAGTTCTAGATTATGCTTAGGCATCTTGATTGTTGAACTCTTAACGTTATTATTAGTCACAACATTTATTGCCATATGTTTTTACTCTATCCACACAGCTTTACTAATATTGTGAAGTTGAGCACTTTGGAACATCTATTGCATCTTACCTAAACTTTTTTGCACTAGGACTTTTTTTAAGGACATTCCAATTGTAGTAGTTGGAAAACATAGAATATGTCCATAGTTAAAAGACAACTTTGTTTTAAAAAAATACTTTATGATTGTTAATAGAAAACTCTAAAAATGGTAGAAATCTCTCTAAGTCATTTTGCTTTTTCTATAAGCATATCTTCAAGCATTAGATTTAGTCTTGCTTTTCATTAACATATAGCTATAAGCATACCTTCAAGCATTAGATTTACTCTTGTGATCACACCATGATTCTAAGCATGATCACCACTACCCATTCTAAGATGGCTTTCTAACTTACTAAAAACAACTTTAAAAAATCACCATGATTCTAAGCATGATCACCACTACCCATTCTAAGATGGCTTTCTAACTTACTAAAAACAAGTTTAAAAAATGGCCAAATAATCTAGGATTTTAATCAAACATTATGGCTTTTATAGTAATCCATGTGGACGAAACACATTTTGTGCAAACAAATCTACTTGTCATTGCTGGATCTTCTCCACTGTAGAAATAAGGTGTGCCATTTATTTGAGGCAATTTATCACCATTAAAATAGAACTATGAACTTGTTGTGTCTTGGGCGAATTTGAAAAGAAATCCATGGATATGCTTCATTTTAGGACTGATCAAGGAGTGAATACTCCGAGTGACAACCATTTCGAGCTTAGTAACTTGACATTAGAAACATTGTCTCACATACTTGTGAGCATCTCGGTTAAGGTTATGCCAATCAAGACATCTTTTAATGAGCCCACTTTTCTTTAGTAACTTTTTCCTTACCTCAATGGAGGTAGGAATACAAAATTTTGTGTTTCTTTTCAGAAGTACATTTTTTAATATCATATAAACTATGTGGTTTGTAAAATACATTAGATGAAACTAATTCCTCTCACTTAGTCAATAATTATTGTATTAATTTTTAACCAAAGATTGAATGTAACGATTACCATGCTTTGTATAATATGCACACCATATAATTTTTAACTAGAGATTGAATGTAAGGATTACCATGATTTGTATAATATGCACACCATATAAACAACAGTTCCAAACTTTTATAGCATGAACTATCACACAACTCTAACTATGCACCGTATAACTATGTATTGTATATACTTAAAACTATGCACCGTAACTAGTGCACCAAACTCTTAGCATGAGCTATTGTGCTACAACTCTAATTTATGTGTAAACATTTCAAATGGAGATTCTTTATCATAATCACATGGTAGACTTGATGCATTATCTTAAAAAATATATAACATGAGCTTAAGTAAACTAGAGAACACATTGTTACAAGAAATTAGGCAAGCAACAAAAGAAGATCGTTGAATGTGGTCAAAAGCCATCATAGTAACTCTTAAGAATGGAGAGGTAATAGATTTCTTTAATTTATCATCTCAATCACATAGTTTATTGAGAGTGGCTTTGTCAAAAGGAACATGATTGTTTGCATTCCTAGCTCAAGGGAGCTAAGAAAAGTCATAAATGAAAATAGTCCATGTGCTAGACATCTAGGAGTTGAGAAGACTTGTGAGCTCATTAATCAATTGCATTGTTGGCCTAAGCTTAAGTGAGACGTGCATAAGTATGTGGGACAATGTTTTTAATGTCAAGTTACTAGGTTAAGTAATCCTACCATTAGTGTTGATCCATACATCCAAGGTAAAGCTATTACTTTTGAGGTTTTTCGTTCTCGTAAAGGGTTAAAGTAAATTTATTTTAAGGCCCATTATGCCATAGGCATTATCTTCCATTTCATTTTGGTGTAGGTTTTGGCTATAACGCTCCACTAGATTGAAGACCTTGTCCTTACTGAGACCAATTGAGTATATACTCCATGAATAATTATGATTGAGGTCTCAAAAACCTAGAAGTTGAGGGTTGGTTAGCTCACTACTTGCAAGTGAGGGTTGTAACCATCATCAAGTATAGTTGGTCTTGCCTCGTACTCCATACTTGCTGCTTGCTAGTGATGACTTATCTAGGTTATGTCATTCTTACGTAGGTTTTAATCTTCATTAAGACTACTCTTGTAATTGAGCCACAAAAGTGGTTTAAGGTTGATTTATGAATTTTAAAGAAATAAAAAAGCAAATTAACTTAGAATTACAATAAAACTCTAATGAATGTTTTTTAACATACATCTATCTATGGTAAAATAAAATCATTGTTAATCCATTCCTAGGGTTAACAAAAGTTACTACCATTATCTTATATCAAGGAGTCAAGGTAGATACACCAAAAGGTCATAAATTTAAGATATGAAGCAATGGTGTCCACACCTACAACTTGGATGGGCACCCGTAATAGTGTGACGGAATACTTATGGTGATTCCCACTTCAAGAGCATGTGGTAGTAAGTTAGGATGAAGTTCCAAGTGATGTACTTCATGGATATATTATGAGAGTAGTCATTGTAATAACATTAGGACTCTTATAAGTATAAAGTGCCCGGCCAGCCCCACAGTTTAAGTGAGTGTGAACACTTATGGCCATCTATATAAGGATACTCTCTCATAATACAAGGATACTCTCTCATTGTGCAATAGAGTCTTGCTCTTGCTAATCCTCTTGCTAATCTCTCTTCCTAATGCATGCTAGTGAGGGTGTGTGAGTGAAGTGAGGCGAGTACCTGTAGTGCAATGCGGCACTGTGACAATGCTCGTGGGAGGCATGGTGGAATTGCTTCTCAAGGAGTTGTAGAGCTTGGAGACCTCAAGGGTTACGAGCTTGGCCATTGAAAAGATCCTCCACGACAATTGCGGTTCACTATGTAATCTCTTGTTGGATATGTTTCAAGAGGAGTTAAGGTGAGCCATAACAATCATGTATTTAGTAACTTTATGATTTTTAAAATTATTCAAAATAGCATAAAAATATTATAATAGTCATATCTTCCAAGGAGACGTGTGCCTTTAGTTGATAGAGAGTATATACCAACGACCTAATTGCATATAGAAGATTTTTTGAATTACATTTTTTGTGTGCTTTAAAATTGATTAAGCATGCGTTGTATGGTCACATAAGGTCTAAGGTTCACATAAATGCGAATACTTTGTGGTAGGTAGGTCGATCCAAGCATTCATGGCCCCTTTGGTTGGTAGAGACATGGCCAAGTGGGCGAGGCAAGTGGACCTAGGCAACTCATTTTGGTAAGCCTATATATTTGAGAGACTCACACTAGTTGGTTCATATGTGTGAGTGCTCTAGCTTTTGTAATCTCTCTTGGTGAGTGGATCTAAGCACTTCATCTTGGTAAGCCTCCTATATATTTGAGAGAGTCAGACTAGATGGTTCATATGTGTGAGAGCTCTAATCTCTCTTGATGATTAATTCTCAGTGGTCTTTTGTGGATCTAAGCACTTCATCTTGGTAAGCCTCCTATATATTTGAGAGAGTCAGACTAGTTGGTTCATATGTGTGAGTGCTCTAGCTTTTGTAATCTCTCTTGGTGAGTGGATCTAAGCACTTCATCTTGGTAAGCCTCCTATATATTTGAGAGAGTCAGACTATATGGTTCATATGTGTGAGAGCTCTAATCTCTCTTGATGATTAATTCTCAGTGGTCTTTTGTGGATCTCTTGTCTCTTGTCTGCTTGCCACACTCACTTTTGCAAAGTAGTTGCTCTATAAATAGAGAAAAAGGTAAACCACTAGCTTGTGGTATATGCAAGACAACAATCACAAGAAGTAAGATCTTCACAATACAAAACTTAACTCAAATCGCACAAAGATGGAAAACAATGGCACCATCTGCTCTAGCCTGGATGGTTTACCTAGAATTGATGTGAGGGAAGCTTTATGTTTAAGGAAGCTAGGGCACGGTCATGTCCCAATACGCTGAGGCGACCGTCTGAAGACAGCATTTACTCACGAGTGTCCTCAATGGTTACTACGTGGTAGCCGCGTCGATTGAGTTAACGTGACCATTCTACATCATTAGTCAATAATACCAGTCATAAGTATTCCAAGCCCACCTATCTCGGCACACACCCGTTCAAGCCCCACAACACAAGAGGAGAGGGTGTCTTGGGGTAAAGTTCACCAATCCATGTATGGACCAGTACGGAGATATTAGTCAACACAAAGATGCAGCCTATTTCTAAGTGTGCTAGACCTTCCTAAGCCATCATCCTCTGTATGCCACCATCCCATCTAGTTTTACCTTGTGGGGTCCCAACGGCCACCAGGACCCCTGGGCGGCCCCTTCACACCAAAAAAAAAAAACCCTCCTTAGGGGGGAATATTACTTATATAGAGGGGAGTTACAAAGTCAATGAGAAGAGTCAGAGGCAACAGTGTAGTGTGTGTCTCCTAGACTCCTAGACCTGGATGGTGCATGGCGGACTGGACAAGGGCTTAAGATGCTCACTGCCCATTAAAATGGTATCCCTAGTGTACAAATTACACATAATACCCATGTGGCAATGTGACTCCCCGTCTTGCCTATCTTGTTGATGGGACTATCACTGTTTCTGAAAGCCATCAACAATGCTAGATCTTTCTTGTAGAACTTCTAATCAACTCTTTAAAGGCTCTAGGTCATGATGCCAAAGGTGTAGAGGGTGAGTAGGTGTAGATAGGTTGGTCGCCCAATGTAAGACCTTAAATGGGGCTCTCCAATGAGTAAGAAATAACATCCTCCGTGTGGTCCAGATCTGAGTATGGAGAATCAACTTCAGGTGACAAAGGGTGGTCCTCCGGAATCATGGGTAGATCCATGCTGTGTGCTCTCAAGGTCTTCAATCCCTTTGCTCATGATTCCTCTCATACCATGTGAGGACAAAAGGACGAAAGGACCAAATGTGCGAGATATCAAAGTAAATCAACACAGCATGAAATGGATGAACGAGTGTATGTATAATGGTGAATGAAATCCAGTGCAAGAGGCCCTTTGATGTGAGGTGCAATTATGATCTATTATAAAGCCAATCTTAATAATCATATTCCCATTGAGCAAACTGAAACAATTCAAGTCCTATTAATCAATTATATAGACATGTGTATCCACGCAAAGATTTAATGTATAGATTGAATCAACGGTCACACTTTCATTATATAATCATGTGCAGATATTTAAATCAATGCCTAGTATGTTCACGCAGCTCTGTTTTTGATACCCATTGCATTTGCACGGGCATCAAATTTCAATTTAATGATACTGGTAATCATTATACACAACAACAATTATTTCCTCTTCATGATGGACAGCTGTGGTGAAATATCACTCGCACATCCCTTCATGGGCAGGGATCTCCCCTGTCCATGTCCGTCGATGAAGGTGGAAGACATGTCTGTAAAGATCCTAACAAGCCGGCAAAGGTGAGTGAAATCTCAGGACCTCATCACGGACACACACAAGGTTGGCTTGAATTTCCCTGGTCAGTCTTCCTTCCACAAGCCCCACAGGTAGCCAAACCTTTGGCTGTACATCCAACACATAAGTCAAAACTGTCCCTCCACTGAAACCACTATCTATAGTTTCAGAGCTGTCATTTGACACCTGCAAAAACAGTTAAAAAACTGTATATATCCAAAATAAAAGATGCTCTTGTTACTATTGACAAAACTGTTAAAAAGCATTGTAAGTATATGATACAACCATTAACTACCTGGTACAGACTTATATATATGTGCCACCTTCATAAGATTTGAATTTGAATATAGTGAGTAAGAGCCCACAACTGTCAATGGGGAGGTCGTGGATTCAAAATCCATGGCACGATACCAACCTTGCAAAGCAGGTTCACATGCTTATGTGTGTACTGTGCTGGAGGGCACAACAACGTTCAATCTGGTTTCTCAAAGCTTTGTTGTCTTTGGTGCAAGGACACTGGCCATGATGGAGATCGAAGATTTACTGTGCTCTTTCCGCGGCTTGTCTGCTGCCTTGGAGTGGAAGATTTATGGTGCCCCCTTGTGGTACTCAGGTGTATGTGTGTGTGTTGACCTTCCTTGAAAGAAAAATTGAAGCAAAAAGTACATGCTAAGACTTGCATCTCAAAGAACAAAGTGAACGAGATGATTGCTTTGCAAGTCGTTAAATCGAAGCATCTGTCTGCAGATAATGCAGTTGATTCTAAGGTTTGAACATGAAACAATTAGAAAAGATCAGCTAGTGGAGAAGCTTTCAGCAGTCAAAGCCAGGACGACAAAGGTAAGAAGAAAAAAAGCATTAACTCTTGGAGCCATGCCTAATGAAAGATGTGGCAGCAAGCTCACCCTTGCAAGGGTTCCTAAGAGCTAAGCGGTGAATCAGTTGCTCATAGTGAAACTGCCACTTGATCTCCTTTTACTCTATTATTGGATCCCCAAGCCCATATAAGTGACTTGAGGGCTCGTAAGTGAGTAGTATGGGTACATGAAGGTTATAAGTGACTTAAGGGCACTTATGGGTGCGGGATGGTGTGAAAGCCTCTAGTTATTAGTCTTTTACTCTATTATTGGATCCCCAAGTCAATATAAGCGACTTGGAGCTCATAAGTGAGTATTCCTTGGAGGGGGATTGACCCAAGTGAGGCTTAGACATTGTTTCTAGCCAACACCTTGGAGGGGTGGGCTGTGGTGTTATGGGATGCCGTAGCTTTGTTATAGCACATGGTCACAGTGTTGGCCTAGCCTCATGGCTCGGAGGTGCTTTGTGCGAGCTATGTTGGGAGGTGAGCTGTCATCAACAATTTCTGTGTTTGTTAATGTGTATTTGTGTGCAAGGGATGCTCAGCTCACTTACTAATAATTATAGGCTTTCACACCATCCCACGCCCATAAGTGCCTCCATGTACCCATATTTGGGCTGTTATACTAGCCTTGAATATACACGCCAACCATGATGATCTAAAACACAATCTATAGAGTTGTTCTAAAAATACCAACATGGAAGCACAGGAAAAGGGGGTGGGAGGGCCTTCCTTTTGACGGCTCCTCTTTTTGGGCATGGTTTGCATGCTACATAAAAGGATCATGCTTTCATCCAAGCTGATAGGCACAGTGCCGAAGTACACGCGTCCGCAAGGTGGCATGATTAACAGAGAAGTCCTACTTCAAACATGCAAGAAGCTCACCCACTAATTCAAACCTGACCGACAGTAGCAGGTGGCCTTAAGAGCAGCAGGCTGCTTATGTTCGACATCCACTCCTCCAACTCACATTGCACATTAGCTATAGGCAATGCCTCCCAATTCCAAAGCCTCCAAGCACAATCCTCAACTGCCTGGCATGTGAAGGGGCCAACCATCTGATCCGACCCTCAACAAAACTCTCTGCATCATTTACATTAAGGTATCTAACCTGTTCTCCTCACAAGAGGAGAAAAAGTCAAGTGGTCGCACCAGAAGCATGAATAATTCAGTATCAGTCTCCTCTACATATCAAAACACCCAAAACCATATTGTCGTGTGCGTGCACCTGGGCATGGTTAGTCCCTGATTTGCAACAGATTAAACATTAGGCTTTGGGGCAGTAGTGACTGTCACATGCAGAAGCTCTGGGAGCCCTAAGCACTGCATAGGAACACTTGATGCAAGAACAATCAACATAGACGGAGAATAGAGAGAGAGATGGCTGTGTTTTTCAGTATATTCATCTGGCAACCACAGGCATGCCCCAAAAAGGTAGCAACCCTATCCTATCTACACTACTGTGTCCCAACCCCTGTAGAGAGTCAGATGCCTGAATGACAGGCTGGATACGCCTGCCAATTCTGCCCATTAACCAACCGACTTGCTGTCGGCCAGTTCAGAGGACACTAGAAACCCTATAAATGCTGCCGACCACCTCTGTGGACTGTTGTCCACCTGGCCGACAAAAATCCTATCCAATTGGGCTTCTTCTGGACATTTTGCCTGAGCCTACGAACGCCTTAAATCTACTGTTTATCTGCTGCCCTTCAGAGATTAGCCTTGGGTTAGGCATGCCCATGTGCATGCACATGGATAGCTAAACTTGATGATGTCTGACCTTGGATGACTTGTCATCATCCCCTATCTCCATATATGGCAAAATTGGGGCCTATATAAAACGTATCTAGCCTTTCATTCAAGCATCTGACTCTCTACTCTCTACAGGGGTTGGGTCACAGTAGTGTAGGTAGGATAGGATTGCTACCTTTTTGGGGCATGCCGATGGCTGCCAGAAATCATGTACCTTTTTGTACTATATGAATATACTGCACAACACAGTCATCTCTCTCTCTATTCTTTGTCTATGTTGATTGTTCTTGCATCAAGTGTTCCTATGTAGTGCTTAGGACTGAAAGAAGACTCCCAGAGCTTCCGCATGTGATAGTGGTATCAGAGCATCAAGCTCGGCCAATAGGATCAATCCATGTGTAGAGAGGAGACAAATCCAATTAAGGTTCCTCAGCTATGCTAAGTGCTGTTGGTGTCCCAAAAGAATTGCATAGGTCCAAGGAGAGAAACGCAGCATGTGTCAACACCCCCAAAAGCCGGTTGGTGTCAAGCAACCCAAGGGGAGGGTGTCAAGACCTCTCAAACACGAAATCCCCTGTCAAAAAATGCCTCAATGCCATACTAATCAAGAAAACACTCCATCCTCCAAAGTTTTCTTTGATGAAAGCTAACTCTTCCAATGGCCGTGAAGAATCCTTGGGGAGCTTGCTTGTTAGACACTACTTGCAATAGCAACTTGAAATCCATGGACCAATCTTCATACAATTAATTGCACTCTTGGGCTATGGCTGCCCACTCTTCACTAAATGCCAAGGTCGATGTCACTCTCCCACTAAAAAGGGCCTTACCTGTCCGTCTCTCATGTGTGACAGTCCATATGTCACGTAGCCTGTAATGGCATTCCTGAGTCACCCGTAGTGGCGACAGAGCTCGATTGGACATGGAGTCCACACGCCGGAGCACGTGTGGCGAGTGTGTCCGGGTTCAGGGGTGAGGCGCCCGGGTGTCAGAGGACCATGGGCGGCCGGGCTAGTGTGGGCAAGCAGGCCACTATATAAGCCCGGTAGTGTGGACACTTATCGACATTCCTCTATGGTTGGGTAGTGACCAGAGCTCGGAGCCCTCCATGGCTATGGGAACATAACATTGGTATTAGAGCGCATTTGCCTCCTCATTATAGTGGCGAGCGTGATGGAAGCGTGGTGGGCCCATAACCCACAAGATGATGATAAGGTCTTAGAACCTTAATAATTTTTCATTTTTTCATTTTTTTTGATATAAAAATGTTTGGGGAAGGTTCCCATGGTAAAAAACCACACACGCTTTATATGTGTGTGTGTGTGGGGGGGGGGGGAGGGGGGTGTAAAACACACACAATGACAAGTCATAGCACTCATAGCCATGTCTATGCAATTTTGTACCTTCATCGTAGCATTTTCTAGTGTATGCACTTTAGTTGTCATCGATTGTTCATGTGTGCAAAGTCACACTACTAACATCTCTACCATTTTAAATTCGTGTGCGTTGTCACACATGGGGGAGAGTTCGAGAGGATACGAGCGAGTGAGATTATGTTCCAACGTAGTCTGGGAATAGTTTGTGGATAACGTAGTGTGGCAGAGATTGCAGGACTTGTATGCCCAACAAAGTGCCTCAAGCAAAGTGTATTGGTTGAAGAAACTCATAGGTCTTCAGATGAAGGAAGGGGCGTCTATGACAGCCCATCTAAATGAGTTTAATGGTATTGTCAGCCAGGTCATTAATCAAAAGTTGGCAATGGACGATGAGTTCAAAGCCACTTTTCTGTTATGCACTTTGCCAGAGAGTTGGGACACATTCAGGACAACCACTAGCAATTCGCATGCTATGCTGTCATATGCAGATGTTGAGGGTGCTCTTCTTCAAGAAGAGATGAACAGGAAAAACAACTCTGTTGGAAAGTCCAATGCAATGAATGTTGTTGGGAGAATTAGGGTTAGGTTAAGAGTTCATGTGGGAGACATACACAGAGAAGCACAAGGGAGAGAGAGAGAGAGTTGTGGGGATAAGTCAACTCATGAGGCATGAGTGTGTGACTCCCCTATCACACATGTATATTGCACTAGTACACATAGTGCACTTAGTACATTAAAAGTACTAAGTGTACTATGTACTATAACTTATGGGCTTGTACACACTATAAGGGTGGGCATAACGCCTTTACCCCAACAACCTCCCACTTAAAGGCAAAGTGCCCTTAAGTAAAGGAAAAGAAAAAATCAGCATGTACATGATAATATACAAGGCCAAATCAAGGCTGAAACTGGCCTCATCCAATGCCCATCAAGTGTCTGCAATGAGCAAACCGCTCCGGAGGCAAACTCTTCGTCAACAGATCAGCCGGGTTGTCATCGGTGTGAATCTTAACAAGCTGAATTTGCTTGTTCTCTATCACCTCTCTGATGAAGTGATACTTCACATCCACATGCTTCGTCTTTGCATGAAAAACAGGGTTCTTTGCCAACTGAATGGCACTCTGACTGTCACAATGCAACAATGGAATATCCCCTGTATAACCCAAATCAACCACTAACCGAGATAGCCATAATGCCTCCTTGCAAGCCTCTGTGGCTGCAATATACTCGGCCTCTGTAGTAGATAAGGCAGTGCACTTCTGCATCCTGGATATCCATGACACAGCACCTCCTGTGAATGTAAATACATAACCGGTAGTAGACTTCCGGTTATCTGGATGACCGGCATAATCCGAATCCGTGTAACCATGCACTAATGCATCCTGTTTGCCAAAGCAAATGCACAAATCCTGTGTGCCCTTCAGGTATCTCATGACACCTTTCACTGCTTCCCAATGCTTCTTGCCAGGGTTGGCCATGTATCTAGAAACCACTCCCACTGCAAATGCAATGTCCGGCCTAGTAGCAACCATGGCATACATGAGACTGCCACAAGCTGAAGCATACGGAATTTTGGCCATATCAGCCCTGTCTCTATCTGACTGTGGGCTGTCCATAGCACTGAGTTTCACATATGGAGGCAAAGGAGTACTAGTCTTCTTCCCCCCGTCCATATTGAACCTCTGCAAGACTTTGCCAATGTATTCCTTCTGAGACAAATACAACACATGCTGATTTCTGTCCCGAAGTATCCGCATACCCAAGATGTGATTTGCATCACCCAAATCCTTCATATCAAAGGTTTCATGCAGCCTCTTCTTCAAGGAATCCATCTCTTTACGAGATTTCCCGGCAATCAACATATCATCAACATACAAGATGAGGATCAATAGACTGCCATCCAAAGCTTTCTTGGTGTACAAGCAGTGATCTATGTCACTTCTCCTGAAATCTTGGGATTTCATGAATGTATCAAATTTATGATACCATTCCCTTGGTGCCTGTTTGAGCCCATAAAGACTCTTTTTCAGCTTGCATACAAGCTTCTCCTTTCCACTCACTGCATAACCCTCTGGCTGCTGCATATATATCTCCTCATGGAGATCACCGTGAAGAAAAGCAGTCTTCACATCCATCTGAATCAAGTCCAGATCATCATGAGCAACCAAAGCCAATACAGCTCTAAGTGTGGTCATTTTGACCACTGGAGAGAAGATCTCATCAAAGTCCACACCATATTCCTGCTTGAAGCCCTTAGCCACTAACCTGGCTTTGTATCTTGGCTTTGCATCTGGTGCAACTTTGAGCCTGTAAACCCACTTGCATGGCAAAACCTTCTTGCCTGCAGGCAAATGCACCAACTTCCAAGTTCCATTTTTATGCAGAGAATCCATCTCTGACTTCATGGCACGCTCCCAAAGAGCCTTATCTGCCCTCTGTAAAGCCTCTTTATAACATGAGGGCTCCCCACAGTCAGTGAGCATCAAGTAGTCAACCCCTGGAACAAACCTGTCAGGGGCTCTGGAGGGTCTAGTGGACCTCCGTACCCAATGACCATCATTTGCAGGTTGCTGTCCAGCCTGCATATCACCCATTGGTGGCTCTTGTTCCATGCCATAAGGCTGAAAAATCATGCCCGGTATCTCCTCCAACTGTGGTATATCCATAGGGATATCTTCTGCCATCTCTGGCTGTCCATTTGGACCATTTTCAGCACCATTTAAGGGCTGGTTTTCCTGCTGTAATGGCTGATTTACAGCCCTTTGTTGTTGTCCATGATGTCCATCATCATCAAAGATGACTCTGCCAGGCTCCTGTTGCCTTGCAGGCTCCTTATACATGCATGTTTCATCAAAAATGACATCATTGCTGCGTATGATCTTTCTATTCATGGGATCCCAAAGTCTATACCCCATTTCACCTCTGTCACCATATCCTAGGAATATGCATTTGTGAGACTTAGGATCAAGTTTGGTGCGCATTTCCCTGCGTATGTGCACGTACGCAACGCAACCAAACACTCTCAAGTGCTTGTATGACGGAGGCTTCCCTGTCCATACTTCTTCTGGCACTTTCCCACCAAGCCTCGTGTTAGGTGACCTGTTTATAAGGTGAACAGCTGTCATAACAGCTTCAGCCCAAAAACCATGAGGTAATGCAGCATGTGACAACATAGAACGGACCTTCTCCTGAATGGTCCTGTTCATCCTCTCTGCTGTCCCGTTTTGTGGAGGATCATAAGGAGTAGAGAGCTCCCTCTTGATGCCTTTAGCATCACAAAAGTCCTGAAACTGTTTGGACATATACTCTCCACCATTGTCGGAACGCAAAGCCTTCAGTGTTTTGCCAGTTTGATTCTCAACATGAGCAACAAACTTCTGGAACACTGAGAATGTATCACTCTTCAAACGAAGAGGATAAACCCACACCTTGCGTGTGGCATCATCTATAAAAGACACAAAGTATTTTGCCCCTCCCAAAGAAAGCTGAGGCATCTCACATACATCTGTATGCACAAGCTCTAACTGAGCATCTTTCTGTCCAAGAGCTTTCTTGTGGGGGCACTGTAGTTGCCTACCATATATACAATGCTCACAAAACTGAAAACTTGAAAACTTTAGAGAAGGCAAGTAACCCAAACGAGACAATTGCTCCATTCCCTTGACACTCATGTGTCCCAACCGGCTATGCCACATTCCCCAAGCTGTCTTCTCTTCACGAATGCTGAAAAGTAATGAGTCTGACACAGACAACATGATAGTAGATCTTGCCAGCTCATCCATATCTTCCCACTCTTCAGCAGTAAGAGAAGCGGGCATTACACCCCTTTCTTTGATAGGCTTGTGCTGCTTTTTCTGGAGCAACACATTGTAGCACTGGGTTTGCCAAATATCATAATTATGCGAGCCTTCAAGCTTCTTGATGTGAAGCAATGAAGAGCTCTCACCTGTGGTTGCCATAGCAAAATGCAACCTGTCAATGCCTGACTCCCTGCAAAATGTGCAAACACTGCACCAAAAGCACACAAAGTGCTCACAGTTTTTTTCCCAAAGTTTATCTCCCACTGCGGAAGCACAAATGCAACTATTCTCCCACTGTATGTGATGAAAACACCAAAATCTGGTTGCTGCAGATTTTGGACAGCACCTCAAATGTGCTCTTTTGCCCTTCCAAAGTACTGTACAGCAGTACCAAGTGCTCACCAATGATGTACCAAACCTGTCCCGGCAAGTACAGCAACTGTAAATGAACCTTTTGCTCACTCAAATCAATGTGCAGCCATGCCAAAACATGCACAAAGCTGTGCCAAATCTGTACCAGCAGGTACAGTAGCAATAAATGTTCTCCTGGCTGTCCAAATGAGTGAAAATCAGACTTTTACAGTCCCGTACACTGCATACAACAGTCCCGAATAGAAATTGGGCAAAAGCCCCTTGACTGCAAGCTGATTTTTGAGGATTCAAGGCATAAATGTCTTGCCTGCTGCTTTGCCAAGCTCAACAAGCATACAAACTTGAAAAGCCCCTTGATTTAAGATCAATTTTTGATCATACATGGTACATTGACGCACATGAAGGCATCCAGAGTGTTCACGATGCTTCCCCTTGGCCACATATACATCCAATACATGAAAGCCCCTTGATTTACAGGCACATTGAGTGCTTGTAAGCATCAACACATTTTCCACAGCATCAAATGCGATTGCCTGCATGCAAATCAACCAAATCGGCACAAAAGCCCCTTGATTTGCACTGCAATTTGCTGCAATTTTGCCCAAATGTGCAATTTTTCACATCATACAGCATGTATGAGTGCTAAATTGCACAATTACATCAAAAACCCCAAATTTCGACATCCAATTTCCTGCAAATTGATCCTGATTTGACCAATTTCCTTTGCAATTTCTGATTGCAGGAAAGAGGAGGGGGTCGTGCTGATGCTGCTGTGCAGTCTGATTCTTGGAGGTGATCCTTGGAGAGCTTTGATGGCTGCTCCAATCAAGCTAGTGGAGCTAGAGATTCTGCGTTACAAGGCGTTTGAGACGGTGCTGCTCTGCTGGGGCGCATCTCTGCTTCACATTTACTGACGTGGAGTCCGTGCAGTGCTTTGGGCGGAAGACGGCGGTGGCCTGTAACTACAAGCGTACACACACGTACAGAACCGCTCCCTGTAGAGAGCGAGGGTGTGAAAGAACCGAGCACGCCGACGACCTGCGCTCCGCCTTCGCTTAGTGGTGGCGGGTTGTGCTCGCCCACAGCCTAGCTTCGACTTGGCGTCCCGCTTGACGTATTCGCATAGCTTCGCCTAGCACCACATACACATCGACGGGCTCCCTTTGCTACTGGCCAGGTGTCGAGCGAGAGTCTTCGCTTGCGTATATTACTCGCTCACGTCGTGTTCGCCTGGCTGCTTAGCCTCTACACGCGACTTGGGCTGGCTTTCGCTTTGCTTCGCCGTGCGCCTTCTACACGCCTGAAGTCGATCGCTTGCTGCTTTCGCTTTGCTTCGCCGTGCGCCTTCTACACGCCTGAAGTCGACAGCTCTCTTCGCTTGATTGGCTGCGACTGACTCCTTGTCCGCCTGGATGCTGTGACCCTGATGCAAGCTGCTCAGCGCTCTCTGCCACAGCTGTAGTATGACAGCAGCAAAGCAAGCAGCTCGTTCAGCTATCAAGGAGAAGAGGGAAGAGGGAGGGATCACTAAGCTCTGATACCAGTTGTTGGGAGAATTAGGGTTAGGTTAAGAGTTCATGTGGGAGACATACACAGAGAAGCACAAGGGAGAGAGAGAGAGAGTTGTGGGGATAAGTCAACTCATGAGGCATGAGTGTGTGACTCCCCTATCACACATGTATATTGCACTAGTACACATAGTGCACTTAGTACATTAAAAGTACTAAGTGTACTATGTACTATAACTTATGGGCTTGTACACACTATAAGGGTGGGCATAACGCCTTTACCCCAACACGTAGCCCATCTACAACAACAATTGGCACCTTCGGGTGGACATTATGGCTTCGGATTTGCCATTGCTCTTCCTATAGAGCTACATGCTGCCCATCATAAATCTTTGTTTTTATAAGATGTGGAAGTTGTAACAACCCACCCACTTTGTGTGGGCATACATGGATGTTAGTTTTCATTGTTGGGATAATGCAAATCAATCCATTGTCCATTTTTGTCTTGCATTTTTGGGCTGTGATGTTATAGCCTAGCGCGTTGAGGCTTAGTGAATGTTGCACTTAACAAAGTCAAGCCGGAGAGTCTGATAGTGTTTGTATGGTCCTAGATTCATGAGATGACTTAACAAAGTCAAGCCGGAGAGTCTGACAGTGTTTGTATGGTCCTAGATTCATGAGATGATCTCTTGGATGAGGACGTACTGAACAACCGCAGTGTTGTGCTACTTAACAACCAAAGTATATTATGCTTAGTCCGCAGAGATGCAAGCGCTCCTGCACGGTCCGTAGAGCTAAACTGTTCTAAGATTTATAGTGATCTTAGAGCGAGATCCGTAGTGATCCTTGAGTTTGGAGTTTACCGAACATATAGAAACCTGGGTGTTGATGACTTGAACTTGATTCAACATGACTTCTAAAAAGTACACATCTAATATGGAGAATGTCATTGCTTCTTTTGTTTGAAATGAATTCTAAGAGTATCCCTAAGAGGTCTTGTTTTAAAGCTAGCTTGTCTAGCTAATCTTTAATATCTTAAGAGCTTGGCTTGATTACCAATTTAGGTAGCAGCCCATTGATATTTTACCGGATTACTTTGACAAATACTCTACATTGAGTATTGGAGACTGTGGAGCTTGTTATAGTTCCTTAAATTATAGCCATATTGAACTTTGAGACAAATTGTACGTCATATATGGTGTTGCATAGTTCATATAGTGCAAACACCCATAGGCTTGGGTGTGTAGTCATCAATATGCTTGAGATTTCATAGCCATTTCTCAAGGAAAGTAAAAGAATTGACTTATGTGTCACAGTGAACTTCATGCTCATTTGATGGAATGGAACGTTATATGCTCATGAAGTTCATGGTGGTCTTGGTGGTATGGAATACCAAGATTCATACACAGAAGTTGACTCTTTGGTTGTTTATACACTTGTTCCGTAGTGATCAAGTGTTGGTATACTTGTTCCGTAGTGTGATCAAGTGTTTGGACAAGATTGAGCTTTGAAACTCACTAGATAGCCTTTGTTGGAAAGAAATCCAATGATAGAGTTCGAAGAAGCTCTGGGTAGCATAGCCATGATCAAATACTAGTGCTAACAGAGTGGTTTCTAGTTTGAGAATGCTATAAAACCATTGGTGAGTAGGGACACTAGTATTGTTGGATGGTTGTGATATGTGGAGAGCGCCCTACAATATTCAAGGAGCATAGACTCGTCTATATCCAATACTCGTGTTCATTTTCGAATGCATGTTTGGATGGATCATAAAAAGGAAAGTAAATTCCTATTTTACTTGGGCTATTTAGTTTTGCAAAAACAAGACAAAGAACATATTCAGTAGCTAATGTATGCAAAAGTACAAAGCACAACATAGCAAAGCATCATTAAACACCAAAAGAAGAGTGGACATACCTCTATCGTAGATCCCGCAAGCTCCACATAGCCATAGGCAGGGTGATGCATGACAATAACTCGATGCCAAATCTCAAGATCGGATACAGGACAATACCAATTCATGTCCTTGCAAAATCTGATAGTTGCAAGGCACTGGGAAATGAGTGGATCATAACCAGTATGTGATAGGGTTATTACCTGGTTAAAGTGAGAAGTACTTCACTGCAGACGAGCATGGTTATTTATTGTCATTGGATCCAACATAGTTTTATAAACCATGACTGTGTTTGTTAGAAAGAATTCTAAGCCGGAGAGCTTAACAGAGTATTCTAACATGTCTGGCGAGTTTAGGACTGAACATGGTGATTTAGAAGTAAACTCAAGGTTTAAAGCTAATCTCGAGAGATTAGAGGCAAACCACACTAGATTTGGTGTTAATCTGAAGTGATTATACAAATCTTGATCTTGATGCTAGTACGGAATGCCTTGCAGTTATCTTGATCGTTTTTTATACTTTGGCATGGTATTATTGTATGCGCGCGCACTTTCCAACAATCATCCTCATTAGAAAGGTGTGCTAATCGAGAGTGATTAGTCGAGTTTTCTACGAGAAGAAGAGTGATAGCATATTGCCACCTATATGGGTAGGTAGTGCATTGCCACTGTCATGGGGAGGCAACAAAGATTTGTTATACGCCAGATTTAATATTGATATTGAACACAAATTGGATGATGTGTTATTCATGTCAAAGCAGTCTAAAAGTACAAAGATTGAGTTTGTTTGTCTATCAGTGTAAGGTGTGTGAAGGCATACCTAATCCACATATCGTAGCATATGTATATACAGACTGGGTAAGCGATAAAGAGTTTCTCATTTATTGCTTTATAGTAAATCATTTTGAAATGGTTTACGATATTGTTTCACATTAGTAGTGAGACCACACTTGTAGAGGTGTGTCTGGATGGTACTATTAACTTTTGGATGTGAACATAGATAGTCCATAAACATGTCCGTAGAGACATGGTTGGCCATAGAAACATAGATATGTTGTCACGTGCACCCTGCACTGGGGTACACAACGACACACTGGCATGATCATCAGTGCAGCATTTGTACATAAGTAGCACCTTTTTTAGGAATATTTGTCACCCCATGACCCCATTGTGAGCCCTCAGTCCAAGTACAGTTAGGCATAAGCTACGTAGGTCAGTCTTTGAGCCTTAGACGTCGGTCAAGTGTCAGTCCTCTTAACCCACTTAAAGAATTCATTACACAGGTGCATGTAGACGTTAGCCATAGACATAGATGCATGAATAGGCATTTTAGGATCATTGCATATAGATGGGGCCAGCTCTAAGGCCAGCCCCAAGGCAGCCCCAATATGGGCTAACCTTGCAAAGGGTATCCAAACCCTTGCCATATACATAGGGCGGTCGGCCAGCCCTTTGGTGGGCTTAGGTGACAGTCGCTAGGCCTGACCACAAGTCGGCCAAGCCAGACAACGAGTTGGCCATCAGCCAACCAGCCCTATAGCAGCTGACACAGCATTTACAGCAGCCGACTGCACCCCTGAAGCCATATAAATAGAGGTGCTTCAGTCCCACACAAAATATTCAGGTATTCAGCAGAAAGTGCAGAAGCAGGTTAGCATCCAAACTCTCCAGGCATCAAGGAAGCTCCTCTTCACATTCAGCCAGCATATGTGCAGTCCTATAGCTATCTCGACTTGTATCAGTGGCTAGAAGAGTCTTCAGTAGAGCATCGGATTAGGTGGATACTTAGCCGACGAACGGTCTTCCTCGTCCTTGTGTTGGGCATTCATATCGCTTGTTTGCTCAAGCATTGTACAACATTCTCCAAAGAATAATATAAGCAAATACTCCTACTTGCAGGGGGGGGGCCTTCAGTGGGTATTTGGAACCCAATACTGTGTCGTCTTCTACATTCTCATTTTCTTCTCTCTCTCTACTCTCTAAATTGGATGATAAAGACTCTCACCACATAAAGGTATAAAGAATGCCCTATTGTGCGTTATCAAGATCAAGCTCAATGCATGTAACATATGTATTGCCAAGCAACCAAAGTGGTTGCAGGAGTAGACATGTGGATAGGCATGTATCTACTTGTGGGCTGGGAGTGATACTCTTATTGGTTCACGTTACTCTTGATTTTCTAGTAGTGTGCAGACACTATACATCACATTGGAAATCATCTTCATTGCAAGATGTGTAAATGGTTCTTGGAAGAACGCAAGAACTTTTGGAGAGAGAAAAGTGTAGCTTTCCTTAAAATCTGAGGTCAATTGAACTTTACCACATTATAGAACAATTTACTAAAGACTTGTAGCAGTTGCGCAAATTTGTTGAATTAAAGTCCATGTGGTTTCTAATCACAAGAGAAAAACATCCTTGATGTCGTATGACATAAAAAGGAATTCCTTGAATGTCGGAGCACATTCATTATGAAGTTCTTGAGGATTTGAGAACTGGCATATACTAAAGGCATGATATTATTCAATGCCTTAGTAGCAATTTGTGTTTTATTGACATCCTTCATATTTGCAAGTGGCAACTATGGTTTGGTGTTCCAAATGAAACACGAGTGTTGCATGTTTCCTTGGTTATTGTACTTAAGGAAAATATGTACTGTGTGTCCTACTTTCCTTGTTGTAGTACTTAGGGAAGTTACATGCATAGATGACCATATGGTCTAAACACAGATACTTGTTAACAACTTTTTGAACCATTTTCGTGGACGAAAACTCTTTTTGAAGAGAAAAGTAAAAAGGTCAACATTTGACCAACTAATAAGATGTGAAAACATCTGAGTTTGAAAGGCTCTTTATCAAACATCTCTACAAACTATATGGCCTACCCGCAGATATAGTGTTGGGTAGAGATAGAAAGTTTGATAGTCAAAGGTTAAATATCACTCTAAGAGTGAAATCAACCATCCGTAGATTGATGGTGGTCAAACTAAAAATCCAACAAGATTCTAGAGCATATGCTTGTGCATAGATGAATAATCTAGTGGAGAGGAGTACCTCTCATCTTTGGAATCTGTTTTTTGTTGTTCATGACTAGATTTGCTCCATTTACGTTGTTTGATGGACTCTAGTCTAGATCTCCTATAGCCGTAGAGTTATGCGAGGAGAAGAGTCAACAAGTTGGTAGCGTAGCATGGTAGTGTAGTCTACAAATATTTAGTAGCGTAGTCTACAAATGGTTGGTAGCGTAGTCTATAAACTTGAGCTCCTAGAGAGATCTCAAGTACATCTAGCTTTTGTGCTAGTGGCATGCAGAAACCAGGGCACGTAGTTTGCCTTGAAGTTGTAGTTGAGAGATCGAAACACGAGGTTTACTGTGCATCGATATTCACTTGTTAATTGAAAGAATAAACTAGAAAACGTCTCAAGTGAGAACAACTACATACGCTTACCAACAACTTTTCCTAGTTTGTTTTTGCGGACGAAAACTCTTTAGAAGGAGGGGATAATGTCATGTAGCCTGTAACGGCATTCGTGAGTCGCCCGTAGCGGCGACAAAGCTCGACCGGACACGGAGTCCACACGCTGGAGCGCATGTGGCAAGTGTCCGGGTGAGACGCCGGGTCGGAGGACCGTGGGCAACCGGGCTAGTGTGAGCAGGCAAGCCACTATATAAGCCCGGCAATGTGGGCACTTATCGACATTCCTCTATGGTTGGGTGGTACAGAGCTCAATGCCCTCCTTCGCTATGGCGACACAACAAAATACATTTGTATTGCCAATGATAGCTATCTTGAGAGCTTTGATGCTTGCTCTCATGTCGCTCATCCTTGTTGTAGCCATGGCAATCATGCCTCTATAATCAAGGTGATGCCTACTCTTGCAACACCTCTAGATTGTAGCCAGAAAGATGTATACTTACATGATGATATCAACAAGAATCCTCACAACAATGAGCATGGTGAACTTGTAAACATCCCTCATGCCGCGACTATCACGCAACGACTTTGGTGTCGACTTTTTGTACCCATGCGTACAACTGGTAACCATTGATCAAAGAGATGGTGAGGTTTGCAACCCTTCACACTGAGGAAGGGTAGATGGGACAAGGAAGCACACTACTACACCCTAACCAAGCAGTCAACCCACCAGGTGAAACAAGAACCCAAATAAAGAATTCCCCCAAACCAGACCTTGTGCACTCTTGGAATCTAGGGGTCTACCCTATCCAAGCATACACACACACAAGTGCTAGAAAAGAAAAAATAGGCTCTGATACCAACTATAGAATACTTATGCCTATGTGCTAGGGTTTTCACAGATAGAAAGAAAAGCAACGGAATCAAACACATACAACACACACAAGGGTTCTAAACTATCGATAAGTAGTACGAACAAGACGGAATATCCAATACAAAAGATGACTGAGAATGCAAATGGCTATTCACACCTTCTAAAGATCTCATTGGCCAGCCCATGCCTTTGTATATGCCTAGCATTGAGAGACTGCAAATGATATTGAAGATTTCTAGGTGCACGTATATATATGCATTAGTATTACAATTCATCAATCATCACTATGTATTTACCTCCTTAACTTATAGCCACACTCTTATATATACCTAGATGAATCCAGGAACATGCCCAAATTCACCTTATAAGAAAGTGCAATTTATAACCTCATGGTAGTCATCCACAAGACAATAAACCATCAACTCCATCATGCATGATATGGACTAGATACTATGACATCCCCACTAACGTCATCGGTGCCCAATAGTGGGTATAGAACTTGGTATCAATATATGCTCCCAAGCGTACATTCATACAAAGGTCTATGTATTGAGTTTTTGTCAGATCTCCGGAGATACAAGACAGACTCAGCCATAATGAAGCCTAGCACCAAGGATCATAACAAATAGAAAGAATTATTACCAAAAAAAGATAGTTGATATAGGGCATATGCACCACTAAAGATAGAAAGAATTAACACAATATTAACTGGCTGCAACTTGGACGAAAACTTCACAATGTGAAATTTGCATGTCCGCTAACACAGCATAAAGATATACCTAGATGAATCCAAGAACATGCCCAAATTCACCTTATAAGAAAGTGCAATTTATAACCTCATGGTAGTCATCCACAAGACAATAAACCATCAACTCCAACATGCATAGTATGGACTAGATACTACGACATCCCCACTAACGTCATCAATGCCCAATAGTGGGTGTAGAACTTGGTATCAATATATGCTCCCCCCCCCCCCCCCCCCCCCCCACACACACACACACACAACATACATTCGTACAAAGGTCTGTGTACTGAGTTTCTTTCAGAGCTCCAGATATACAGGGCAGACTCGGCCATAATGAAGCCTAGCACCAAGGATCATAACAAATAGAAAGAATTATTGCAACAAAAAGGTAAATGATAGGGCATATGCACCACTAAAGATAGAAACAATTAACACAATATCAATTGGCTGCAACTTGGACGAAAACTTCACAATGTGAAATTTGCATGTCCGCTAATACCTAGATGAATCCAGCATATAGCCACACTCTTAGCAGTTCTAGCAACCATCTAAGCCCCCTCTGCAGGAGTGCAAGGGTGTGGAATGCAATCATTGTATCTTTGCTTAGTGCAATATACTACTCTCTCTATCATTGTCTTCTATTGTGCTTAAGCTGTGTTTTTGAAGTTCTTGTATTTTGTGAGTGTCCTATGTTTACACCACCATTGTAAGTTAGCTTACAGATGCACCTCACTCTATGGCGGGCAGCTTCCTTTAGGGGCAGGACCAAAAGGAGCACCTAGGAGCTGACACCAGTGCAGACGGCAGCATAGGCAGCTGGTTGGACCGTGCAAATAGCACACCGATCTGGCATGGCGCCAGAGTGTGGGCTCCTGCTGGTAGTGAAGCAGGCTAACAGGAGTCAGGCAGCCTGAGCGGCCCTTGGATACCTATAACTATAGGGGCCCCTAGCCTTTCTCCTCCTCATACTTGCAGTTTGAGTCTCAATGCACCCTTCCTGCTTCTCTCCTTCAGATCATGCAAAGCTGCCAACCACACATGCAGAAATTGGTCCAAAAGCAGCAGCAAGATACCTTAGCCCCTCATTAGCCAGCATTTGACCTTCAGATAGAAGTTCTACCTGTGACTTTCACAAGTTTTTCAGCTTCCAGCTTTGAGCAAGTATGGTGGGCTTGTATGTAGAGCTTTGCTCAACAAAGTAATAGAATGCAGCAGTAGTTTAGGTATCTGTGTATGCTTGTGTTTAGTCTAAGTCTTCCATTGCACTCTTATCTCTATAAACACTTGCATTCTAGACTGATAGGCCTTACAGCCACTTTGCTTTTGATGACATTCCTGATGTTTAAATGCCACAAATCTCCATAGCATATGTGCTTATCCACCTCTTTGGCATGCCACAAATCTCCATAGCATATGTGCTTATCCACCTCTTTGGCTTGCTTCCAATCATCCTTCTGAAAGTCCTCTTTTGCAGGCTGCAGCATCTGATCAACATACTTGACCACTTGATATGCTCATAATGGAGCATTGAGTTTGCCAAAACCCTATTCATGACAGAGTCCTCTTGATAGATGCCTACCATGTGTTCCTCATGGCATGCTCCAAAACGGAAGAAACTCTTGTCAAAGATTATGATGCTCGTGTGATAAGGAACATTGTGATCAGGGTCTTTGTTCGTGAATCCTTGTCTGAGTGAGAACAAGACTATGATCACAATGTTGTGCTAAACATTTTGTTGAGAATTTTTTTGGTACATTGACCCAACAGGCTACAGCTCCGCCCTTTATTCATCATGTCACACCCAGTTGTAGCAAGCGTGGGTACATCAACCCTACAGGCTACAGTTCCGCCCTTTATTCATCATGTCACACCCAGTTGTAGTGAGCGTTGGTACATCAACCCAACAGGCTACAGCTCCACCCTTTATTCATCGTGTTGCACCCGGTTGTAGTGCAAGCATGGGTTGAACCCACAACCTCTGTGTTGGGACTTCAACCCCCTAACCACTTGACTACATGGCAGAAGACTGTTAACTTTTCTTCTTGTGTACACTACTTATGTTTAATAGGCAGCTATTTTGCAATAGCAACAAATACACATGCTCCTAGAAGCACACACAAAAGAAAAAGGGTGGATCAAATAGATTTCATGTTCTAAAACATAACATGCACATTAAGATGCCTAATCACCAGTACTTATCACTCTTTAAGGAATTCAATGTTTTGCGCACACATTGAAAATTAAACCATCAAGATTAATAGAAGCTACCTGCTCCATTCGCCAGGTGCCTTTGAAAACTTGAAAGTCACCTTCTATCATCTCAAAGTCAATCTCACGTCGAAATCCACAAGGGAGAACTTCCAATGGCCGTTCATAAACATTTATTACACCTTTGGCTTTAAATTTCAAGCCAAGTGCCAGATTCTGCTCTCCAATCTGAAAACAAAATTGTATATGGACAACAAATCAAGATGCATGGAGATATCATATCATTACATGTGACTGATGCAAGATGAAAGACTTGAAAAGCTCTCTTTCTGACAACACAGGCTCAAAGACTTCGCCATTTGTCACTGTTTAATTTGATGTGCACAAGCAGAAGGAACTCTAAAACTGAAGTTTTGTATCACTCTTGTGACTCCATGACATAGTTATGGGAAAACAGAAATGGGATGGAAAAAGAAACAGAAACGTTTAAGCAAAGGAAAGCTCAGAAGAGGAAATGGAAGTGGGTAGGGAGGGAGAGCAAACAAAAGGACCTAAGTGAGAGAAGACATTAGAGAATGTAATCCATTTGACCTATATGGACTGAGAAGAGGAGCAGAGAGGAAACACCAGGTGTTGTTACAGAAACACTCCAAACAGCAAAAAACGTGAGCTGAAGGAGCCCCCTCGTCCGTGTGCTGTGCAGCCCCCCCTCCCCTCCTGTGCTCTGCCATGGGCTGCACCTGGCCCCCTCTCTCACCCCCTTCCTGACCTGCACCACCCTCCTCTGCCTCTTCGCTGCCGCCTCCTTCCGCCTGCCAGCCTTAAGTTCCCCTCCCCTTCTCTCGCACTGCCTCCCCTCCAGTCTGCCTGCCTTCAGCCCCCCGGCCTCTTACACCTTGCGCAGTCCTCCTATCTGCCACCGCCGCTCACTTATCCTTGCCCCCCTCCTGCTTCCATCTTCCCTTCCTCCTCCTCAATCTTTCCTTCGCCCGTCTCCTGGTTCCGCCTCCTTTTCTCCTCCTCTTGAGCCTTTCCCTCATTTGTTGTCCTCCTATCTGCCACCGCCGCTCACTTATCCTTGCCCCCCTCCTGCTTCCATCTTCCCTTCCTCCTCCTCAATCTTTCCTTCGCCCGTCTCCTGGTTCCGCCTCCTTTTCTCCTCCTCTTGAGCCTTTCCCTCATTTGTTCGCCCCCCCCCCCCCCCTTCCTTGGTGTTGAGCAGTTTCTTGGACAAGGTTTTGTTCTCCTTGTGGCTTGGTTCGTGCTGCCTTTGATCCTCCCCACCCCCCTCCATGGCAACCACTCCGACAACCCCCACTGAGACCGCCCCTCCTTGCCCATCTTTTTCCAAAGCGGACCTCCAACTCACATCGATAGTTGCCTCCCTAGAGGGAGGCCTCCACCTTGGTGTGCAAGATTGTGGGTAGCCGCCCGGCACGCGGATAGCCGAGGGATCTTCCACAAGTTGGCCTCATTGGCGAGCCAGGAAAGATTACTGATATTCATCCTCTTGGGTGCGGGATACTACCAAGTGGAGTTTGATTCACCTGCAACATCGGATCAAGTCATACACCTGAGCCCCGTCGCACTGCGAATGACCCATGCCTTCTTTGTGAGGTGGCAGCATGGCTTCGACCTAGCATTTGACCCCTTGGCAGGTGTCTCGAGCTTCCCAGTTACAATTTGCTTTCTTGGCCTCAAGGAGGAGTACCTTTCCTACTCCCAGTGATTGGTAGAGTTATCATCAAGAGAGTAATGGAATCCCCCCCACCCATCCCCCCCGAAAAAACCGCTTCCGGATTCCCTCCCTTCACACCCGCATCGCCTCTCTCGAATCTATTCCTCATGTCATTTCTCATCCGTGCCTTCGAGATTCTTTTATGCAGAGCGTGGGGTACTATAGCCTCCCTGGATAGTGCTCCACTTGCCGTTAGATGGAGCATCTTGCTAGAGCATGCCCACGCCATCAGTCAGACGAGCATCACCAGCAGTCCCTCCCCCAAATCCCAGCACAACTCATCAGGGTAGAGGGGGGGAATCTAGCCCTCAGGATCCAGAGCACCAAGCCACAGCCCCTGAGGATCCTAGAGTAGGCGAGTGGCAGGTCCGAGGTAAAACCACCGCCAAGCCTCCAGGGCAGAGCGGCACTGTCAAGCGGGCCCTAGGAGTATACGATTATGTTAGAGAACCATTTTGAGCATTTTTCTCAGCAGCCCCCACCTTGCTTGGTGTTGAGCAGTTTCTTGGGTAAGGTTTTGTTCTTCCTGTGGCTTGGTTCATGCCGCCTTTAATCCTTGCCCAAACGCGCCCCCCACCCCCCAGGGAGGACTCTATGCAACTGCTTCGACAACCCGGACTGAGGCTGCCCCTCCTTGCCCATCTTTTTCCAAAGTGGACCTCCAGCTCCTTGCATTGATAGTCACCTCCCTAGAGACCTCCACCTTGGTTTGCAAGGTTGTGGGTAGCCACTCGGCGTGCAGACAGCTGAGGGATCTTCTACAGGCTCGCCTCATCGGCAAGCCAAGAAAGATAATTGATATTCATTCTCTTGGGCGTGGATACCACCAGGTGAAGTTTGATTCACCTGCAGCAACTAGTCATGCAGCTAATAAGCCCCGTCACACTGCGAATGACCCATGCCTTCTTTGTAAGGTGGCAGCATGGCTTCGACCCACAACATCCGACCCCCTAGCAGTTGTCTCAACACTTCCTAGTTACAGTTTGCTCTCCTGGCCTCAGGAAGGAGTACCTTCCCCTACTCCCGGTGATTGGTAGAGTTATCGAGAGAGTAATGGTGCAACCGGAATCTTATTCTAGGAATTGATTGTGGAAGAGTAGAGAAATAATTCAATCATAAAAACCATTGCTTGTAAGCTTCAACTAAATCAAATCAATTGAAATTTAAACACTTAAACAAAATTAAAAATACTTAGCTCATAGACCATATTGGGTGCAATCTTCCCCCCTCTTGTGAGTGGTCTCTCTCCACACAAGAGTATTTCTTTATTAGCTTTCTTTTTCACCAAAATTAGGCCATAGCTCCCAAAATATACAAGATGTGCTTTTTAGAGAGCACGGCACTCTTCTTTAACAAAAATAGAGTGTCAAATTGGGACTAGGGTAAAGCCATAGGCTTTAATAAATTCCACATAAATAAATGTATCTTTCCTAAAGTTCAAAATGGAAAAATCATTTGATAAGGTTACAAGCTACTATGCTTGCCAAAATGAAATGTGATGAACCAAGACATTTCTTCCAAAGTAAACTCTTCAATTCCCATAGTCTTCATCACCTGAAAATATAAGCCCAATTAATTATTAAATTAATCCCACAAATATTAAACAGGCACAAATCATCACCAACTCATGACTACCAGGCGTAAGTATCCCAGGAATCACCCTGTCATACAAACCTAACTGAAATAATCATAGGTGGCCTCAAACATACGTCATATACCACACGTATTAATATTTATAGTGGTGTCACCCACGATATTAACCTAGCCGGCATGACGCAAGAGTAATCTAGGCGTCCCCAAATTACTCAAGAGGGGATAAATAATATTTTTCTAGAGGACTTAAAATATATTCTCATAACATCCCTCTTGCTTGAGTTTGCAATTGTTCTCAATTGCGGATTTGCTGGGTTTGAAAAGAATGAAGAATTTCAGGGTAAACTCGGAAAAATTTCTCAGGCATCCATTTAGCATCTTCTTGTGGATGATTCTTGAAAGTCAAAAGATACTTGAAGTATTGATTACCTGTTCTTGTTGTTGTTATCTCTTGGTCAATGATAGCATCAGGTACTAAGACTTCTTCCTCTCCTTCAATAAGAGGTGGTTCCTCATATGTTGGGTGAGTAGGTGTTCCTCGAAAAGGTTTCAAGAGATGGATATGAAAAGAATTGTGGATATTCCAATTAGATGGAAGCTCTAGTCTATAGGCCACATCATTAATCTTTTGAAGGATTTTAAATGGCCCATAATATCTAGGCGCGCTAGCTTCACTGCAGGGAATTTTTCCACACTCTTTAATCGACGTTTTTCAATTCTCAAAAGTACATAATCACCTTCTTGAAATGAAAAATCTTTGCGCTTCCTATTTGCTTGAGATGTATACTTCTCTTGAGCTCTTGCAATACAATCACGCACTTCAGATAGAATGCGATCAAAGTCTCTAACATATTGGTTGGCAGCTTCAATCTTATGAGAGAGTCTAGTAGCTGGAATAGGCAATGCTCTACCATAGACGATCTCAAATGGTGCTCGACCAATAGCAGTATGAGGAGTATTATTATAAGCAAATTGGAGTAGGTGTATGTACTTATTCCATGCACTAGGTTGCTGGGAAACATAGGCTCTAAGCATATCGAAGATAGTGCTATTTGTAACTTCGGTCTGTCCATTCGATTCAGGATGGAAAGCCGTGGAAAAATCTAACTTAGTGCCTAAGTTTGAGAAAAGAGCAACCCAAAAGTGACTACAAAATTTAGAATCTCTATCAGAAACTATCACTTTGGATAGTCCATGATGAACAAAAATTTGCTTAACAAATATGTTCGCGGCTTGCTGAGAAGTTAGTGTCTTTTTACATGGAATGAAATAGGCTTGCTTACTAAATCTGTCCACTATTGTCCAAATCATGTCATGATGACTGGAAGTAGTAGGAAAGCCAGTAATGAAGTCCATAGATACTTGTTCCCATGGTCTATCAGGAATAGGTAGAGGCATAAGCAATCCTAAAGCTTTGCCTTTGTAGCTTTTAATTGTTTGGCAAATGTTACATTCAGCTATAAATTTAGCTACATCATTCTTCAAATGAGGCCAATAGAATTCTCGAGAAACTACTTGAAGTGTTGCGGAAACTCCTCTATGTCCCACAAATGGTGGTTGGTGCATCTCTTCCAAGACAAGCTGTCTGTAAGGTTGAGTAACACACAATCTTTTCTCAAAGAAAAGATAGCCATCATTATGAGAATAACTTCTGTGAGGTGTCCAATTGTTTTCACGCAATTTGATCCATATTTGAGAAAAATTTGGATCAACTTCGTAAGTTTCTTTCATAAGTACAAATGTTTCACTTTCAATAATGGAAATGTTGTTGATATTTGGTCTTCGACTCAAAGCATCGGCAACAACATTTTCTTTTCCAGGTTGATATTGAATCATAGGTTGGAAACTTTGAATGAAAGCTGCCCATTTGATATGCCTATCTGAAATAAGAGGTTGCGTAAGCAAATGCCTAATGCTTTGTTGGTCTGTCTTGATGAGAAATTCAGAACCCATTAGGTAATGCTTCTAGATTTTCAAAGCATGCACTACTGCTGCTAATTCCTTGTCATATGTGCTATAATTTTGCTGTGCAGGCTTAAGCTTTCTACTTTGATAAGCAATAGGATGGTTGTCTTGCATAAGAATAGCTCCAAATCCTTTGCCACTAGCATCAGTCACTACTATAAAGAATGGTCTTTGAAAATCAGGTAGTGTAAGAACTGGTGCTTGTGTTAAAGCATTCTTGAGTGTTGCAAAAGATTTATCTTGCTTTTCAGTCCAATTGAAATTTGTAGCTTTCTTAAGGAGTTCAGTCAAAGGATGAGCAATACAAGCAAAATTCTTGACGAACTTCCTATAATAACTACATAAGCCAAGAAAAGATCTAAGATCATGTATGTTTATAGGCGTAGGCCAAGAAGCAATACACTCAATTTTCTTAGGATCTACACGAATCCCTTCAGCCGACACTATATGACCTAAGTATTCAATCTCTTCTTGAAGAAAGAACTCTTTTCAGGATTGACATACAATTCATTTTCTCTCAAAAGGTTGAACACTTATTCCAAGTGTTGTTCATGCTCTTGTCGATCCTTGCTGAAAACAAGAATGTCATCAAAGAACACTATAACAAAACTTTGAAACTTAAGGAATATGCGATTCATTATACGGCTGAAAGTAGCTGGAGCATTGGTCAAACCAAATGGCATAACCAAAAACTCATAATGACCAGTTTGGGTTCTAAAAGCTGTCTTGAAAATGTCAGATTGAGTCATACGAACTTGATGATACCCAGACTTTAGGTCAATCTTGCTAAAGACCTTTGATCCTCTAAGCTTATCAAGAAGATCATCTACCCTAGGAATAGGATATCTGTTCTTGACAGTAATCTTATTCAATGCACGATAGTCTACACACATTCGGTAAGTTCCGTTCTTCTTAACAAGAAGTACTGGAGCTCCAAAAGGTGAACTACTAGGTCGAATAAGGCCTCTCTTTAGCAAGTCTTCTATTTGGCTTTGGATTTCTTTTTGCTCTAAATTGTTGACTCTATAGGGAGCTTTACAAGGCGGGGAATTTCCAGGCAATAAGTCAATACTATGATCCTCAAGCCTAGACTTAGGTAATCCTGGAGGCAGATCTTCCATGAAACAGTCACTAAATTTGGAGATAAAAAGATCAAACTTTGGTCTTTTGGATGTGTCAGACTCAGCATCAAGCTGGTTAACCCATACCATATAAGTCTTATCTCTTTTTCTTAGAGCTCTCTTTGCTTGAGTGTGACTCAACAAAGGACTCATTTCTCCTTTGACTTGACACTGGAGGATAATATTTTCATTGTCCTTCCTTAGAGAAATGCTATGAGTGTCATAGTCTATAATAGGATTGTATTTGTGTCTCCAAGGCATACCCAAAATTATATCTACCCCTTGTAAAGGTGCAACTAAGAAATCCCTCTTTTCTGTTAAAGGTTTGATGCATAAATCCAAATCTTTCACCTCTTGCATGCAATTATACTTTGTTCCAGTAAAAGCTGCTTTGACTTTATAGTGCGTAGGTAAAGAATGAAGATTCAATGCTTTAAGTACCTTTTCAGAAATAAAATCATGTGTACTACCATCATCATGCAAAATAAGAACTTCATGTCCATTTATCGTTCCTTTTATTTTAAGCAAAGAATGAACATGAGGTTTACCTTCTTGTTCTGAGTAATCTGGATCGGAATTACCCTCTTGCTTGAATGATTCTTCTTCATTATCGTCTTCTTCAATCATATTGACTCGAGCTGCTGCTGCTGGTGTTGAATTCTTGGTATGCTCCGGACAATTCGGTGCTATGTGACCTTCTTTGTAGCACTTGAAACATTTGATAGGAGATGTCTTCGGTTTGCCACCATTGACTTTCTTATTGGTACTCATGTTGCCTTTAGCCTCGTCCTTGCCTTTGTCATAATCTGGTTTATACATCTTCTTTGAAGCATAAAAAGATTTAGTAAATAGTTTAGAAGAAGTACCCTCATGTACTTTAATCTCTTTAGGAAAACGCTGTTCAATGGCTGAATTGAATTCTCGTCGCTTCAAACAAATCCCGAACGATTCCGCGTGATTCAAGAGTCTTGGGCTAGTCGAATTGTTGATGAAATAATTTTTCTGCACTTTGAAACCTGTTGAAACAATCCTGTAAACCTTGCCCAATCTCTGTAATATTTTCTCAAATTTTTTCAGAATTTTTCAGAAGCGATTTCGGAATTTTCTGGCCTTTTCTAGGCAATTTTCAAGCCTTTTAAAACCTGTAAATCACTTTTCTGCACCCAGAAATTTTCAGAATTAGAAATCTTTGAATTTCTCTTCAAATTTGAAAATAGGAAAAAGTAAAGGTTCAAAAAGTGATGTGACTTGCATGGGAATTGGAAAAAGTAAGAGTAGATTAGGATTAGAAGGTGATTAGGCTTATGGAGGATTAAGCTTTGGGATTAAGCTTTTTTTTAAATCTCCTCTCCACGCCGTTTTGCGCCGGCAGGCTGCCGCCGTGCGCCTCCTTCTCCACGAATTTCCTTGGTGATTTTTGATGGCTTTTACACAGATTTATCTGCTCCGTCTATTATAGATTTGTTTATGCTTGAAGCTTTCTGATTTCTGAGAGATACCCGTGAGGTTTTTGGCTATGAGGATTTCATCCATACGGTCAGATTTTGATTCCAATGAGTATTTGGAAAAACCACTTTTTGATAAAGAGGGATGGTTTTGCAGGGTGGTGAGTGGGTTTGAGAGTAGATCTAGTTTTGAATCTTTGACCTTTGGGTAAAGACCTACAAAACACCCTTCTGTCCTCTGGATAAATTCCTGCACTTTCTTGATTTTTGAGAAGTTGAAGCCCTTTCCTACCTTCTCCACAAATCTCCTAGCCCAAGCTCTGATGATACCACTGCAACCGGAATCTTATTCTAGGAATTGATTGTGGAAGAGCAGAGGATTAATTCAATCATAAAAACCATTGCTTGTAAGCTTCAACTAAATCAAATCAATTGAAATTTAAACACTTAAACAAAATTAAAAATACTTAGCTCATAGACCATATTGGGTGCAATCTTCCCCCCTCTTGTGCGTAGCCTCTCCCCAGACAAGAGTATTTCTTTATTAGCTTTCTTTTTCACCAAAATTAGGCCATAGCCCCCAAAATATACAAGATGTGCTTTTTAGAGAGCACGGCACTCTTCTTTAACAAAAATAGAGTGTCAAATTGGGACTAGGGTAAAGCCATAGGCTTTAATAAATTTCACATAAATAAATGTATCTTTCCTAAAGTTCAAAATGGAAAAATCATTTGATAAGGTTACAAGCTACTATGCTTGCCAAAATGAAATGTGATGAACCAAGACATTTCTTCCAAAGTAAACTCTTCAATTCCCATAGTCTTCATCACCTGAAAATATAAGCCCAATTAATTATTAAATTAATCCCACAAATATTAAACAGGTACAAATCATCACCAACTCATGACTACCAGGCATAAGTACCCCAGGAATCACCCTGCCATACAAACCTAATTGAAATAATCATAGGTGGCCTCAAACATACGTCATATACCGCACGTATTAATATTTATAGTGGTGTCACCCACGATATTAACCTAGCCGGCATGACGCAAGAGTAATCTAGGCGTCCCCAAATTACTCAAGAGGGGATAAATAATATTTTTCTAGAGGACTTAAAATATATTCTCATAACAAATGGAATCCCCCCCCCCCCCGGAACCACTTCGGTTCTAGTTCGGACGGCAAGATTCCCTCCCTTCAAATCTGCATCGCCTCTCCAGAGTATGTTCCTCATGTCATTTCTCTTCCGTGTCTTCGAGGAGATCCTTTTACGCAGAGAGTGCAGTATTCTGGTCTCCCTGGACAGTGCTTCATTTGCCGTCAGATGGAGCATCGTCCCCCCCAGAGTGTGCCTACGGCATCAGTCTAGACAAGCGCCACCAACAGTCCCTCCCCTAGTCCCAACACAGCTCCTCATCAGGGCGGAGGGGGGTGAATCCAGCCCTCAGGATCTAGAGCATCATGCCCCGGCCTCTGAGGATCTTGGTGTAGGTGGGTGGCAAGCCACTGGTCCGAGGTGGAATTCCCGCCAGGGCAGAGCAGCACCGTCAGGCACGCTAGCCTGATGAGCCCCAGGAGGATACGGTTATGTCAGAGAACCGTTTTTGAGCATTTATCTCAGCAGCCCCCGCCTTCCTTGGTGTTGGACAGTTTCTTGGACAAGGTTTTGTTCTTCTTGTGTCTTGGTTCTTGCCACCCTTGATCTGTCGATGCCTTCCCATAGCAGAAGTCAGTATTTTGGAGAAGACGGTGGCTCCCATCCGCATTTGCGCGGTTCTATATTACTCTAGACCTTCCACCCCAAAGAGTGGTGGAATGATCTTCTCTTTTCCCTTGACCGCGGCTCCGAGGATGGTATGGAGCACGGATCCGTGTCTCTACCGCCATTCATGGACAATGGTAGAGCTCTCTCACTATCTGCAGGACCTGCAGATTACTGACATGCTCACTCGTTTTTGGCCACTGGCACAGATGGAGTTGCCACCACGATCAGGACCGGGAGTTGGTGTCCTCCAGCCTAGAGGTTCTCCTCTTCATCTCTTCATGTCTCGATGGCAATACCCCTCGCCCCCTCCTAGATATACCTTCACTATGACAAATGGAGTCCAGATTACACTTACTCCAGGTCCCAGACGGACCGGTTCCACATGCAGGGCAAGATTTGTGACCACCTGGAGAGGCTTCGCCTACGACGGATTGTGATTACTCGGCATCCAAACCCACGCCCAAGACTCTTAGAGTGGAGGCCAATTCCCACAGTTCCGCCTCCCACCGCTCTGAGATATGTAGATTGGCTCATGGAACATTCAGGGTTTGGATGGACCATAGTGCTTGAGGAGGCGCGGGATCCTCGGAGAGGAGCTTCACAGAGCCGTAGTCGGTAGACCTATCGACATCCTCTTCCTCAAGGAGCACTTTCTCTCTGAGGGTCGCACCTGCAGCAGATGCAGGAAGATTCTCCATGGCAGAAGCCACACCTTCTGGTCCCATGCCTTTGGCCCCTCCGAGATTCAAGGCAGGGTATGAATCTCCGTCAGTGAGCAGCTCTTACCAACAGAGATTGATTCAGGCACCATAGTCACAGGGAGAGTGCAGTGGGTGATCATTAGAATTGGAGAGAATAGAGTGGGTTTCCTTACCCTCTACGCTCTGAACACCGCAACAGGCAGAGCCACTTTCTGGAGCACGGTCTATCAATCCCTCCCACATGTTGATTTTTGCTGCACGAGTGGTGATTTTAACATGTTTAGAGGTGGTGAAGGATAGGCTCAGAGGCAGCACAGAGTACTCGACTCGGGAGGAGCTGATATTGGCTCTATAGGGTCAAGATCCGTGGCACTTACCAAGTTCGGGTGTAGCCCAGCGAGTTTGAGCTTCTTGAGATCAAATAGGAGAGGTACAAGCCCCAACCTCTCCAGATTGGACCATTTTTTACGTTTTGGTGTGGGCTTGTGGACGAGGTGGCATGGTTGGCATTCTTGCAAGCACTTCTTTCTCAGATCATGTCCCCATCATATTTCCCTAGAGGACCCATGGAGGCAAGACACACACTTGAGCACCTCCCTGAATGCCTCATTTAGGACTACCAAGATTTGTAGCAGAATTGAGGAGATTTGACAAAGTCTTGATTTTCACGCTGGTTCAGCCACAGGGACCCTAGATGTAGAACTTGGAGAGATCACTAGTTTGCTGCATGAGGTGGTGTAGAGTAGACTCGTAGAGTTCAGAGTGCATCACCGGTGATTTCTTTAAGCCATTGCCACGTATTTTTTCATATCGTTCTTTCTGGAGCACCTCTCTCCACGCAGGTGATGGATGCGAGGGATTGGGTATGGCAGCACACAAGAGAGGTGGTTCTCTCCACTCTCTGAACCTTCTTGATGACACCCTTTACCTCAGAGGAGCTGACTAAGGCTCTATAGACACTCCCCGGTCTCCTTATTTCATTGTCACTAGGATCTCATGGAAGGCGGATTCAAAGCCACTTTCAATGAGAGGGTTTGATCCATTTGATTCCCAAGGAGAGTGGAGACAGATTGGAGATTCGGCAATGGAGCCCATCACCCTCCTAGGGACCGCCTACAAAATCCTAGCCAAAACCATCAGCCAGCGCCTTTAACCTTTCCTCCCTGACTTGATACATGGCACACAAACAGGTTTTGTTCAGGATCGGAGTATTCTCGACATCATCTTTGTTGGAAACATGGATTCTCCTACTTCCCGGGAGGTCCCCAACCCAATTGTGTTCCTGCGCAAGCGCGCTTAACTGAGGTGTTCCACAAATTAGCCTAGCCATCTAGAGCCCAAAACCTTAAGGTGTTAGATGACCTCCGGTAATCCAATTTGTAGAAACCTCAACTTGCCAAGATTCAAACCCAGTCTCACCACGTGAGCTAGTTCTCTAGAAGTGTGGATTGCATCTCCAACACCCCCCCTCAAGCCACACTTTGGTTGAGGTCTTAGCTTCCAACATCACAACCTAGGCTCTGATACCATGTTGGAAACATGGATCCTCCCAATTCCTGGGAGGTCACCCATCCCAGTTGTGTTCATGCACAAGCCCACTTAACTGAGGTGTTCCACAAATTGGTCTACCATCTAGATCCCAAAACCTTAAAGTGTTAGGTGACCTCCGGTAATCCAATTTGTAGAAACCTCAACTTGCCAAGATTCAAACCCAATCTCATCGCGTGAGCTGGATCTCTCTAGAAGTGTGGATTGCATGTCCAACAATAGTCACTTTTTGAGAGGCGACTCTCTCCGCCCGTTTGAGGCATCAAGATTTCATAGTTCTTCTTCTTGATTTTGCGAAAGCCTACGACAGGGTGGACTTGGCTTTCAAGAGGGGACTATGTGCCGGATACGATAATATCATATCTTAAAGGGCCCTACTATTGTACAATGATGCAATGATGATGAGCCATCTTGACACCATGCACTACAATGCAAAGTGCATGTGACATAAGTAGTGACTAAATACCAGTTATCTCCCAATTGGACATCTATCACACACTGCGGAGAAAGAGCTGGGCTCAAGTCACATATAGAACTTACTGATCACATCAGTAAAGTATATCCTTGGTTGTGGAGCCTCTCAGAGTAACAACCAGTCTCACACAAGCCTCGCTTGAGTCAGTCTCACAACCATATTCCCAAGCCACTTCGCAAGGGAATACTATAAATATATATGATGTGCCCATAGAATTTACAACTTTGTATAAACACATGCTATATATGGCTATATATATAGGGTTCCACAGTAACTGACAATCATATCTTCACCTTGAGGAGCCTGATTGAGCAAGCCAAGTCACGAGTGTGTGTGTGTACACACACACACACACACACACACACACACACACATATATATATATATATATATAGCGAAGATACTAGAAAAATAACTTATTCAAAGCAAATCCACTGTATAAAGGCTTCCCAAATAAAGGGAATTTTGAAGGTATCACTTTACCATAAAGACAACCCTTGTTAAAATAGATACATCTAGATAAAACATTCTTCCAAGAAGATACAACAATCTATAGCTGCAAATCCACATTCCATAGATTGGACATCTTGGATAATACCATATGAAATAGCAACTTGGCTTTAAGTCCTGGTTACAATATTAGTCCTGCATAGACATGCAACATGGAAGATAGCCAAAATATTATTTGTTATTAACCGGTCACACCAGTTGGTTATCAAAAGCCAAAAGCTTAAGCTATTTTCTAGTCTATTGGATAAAGCTGAAAATTTTAAAAAGGATATAATAAGTTGGGTTTTTGTAAACCCAGGTTGACATGTCCTCAAGAGCTACCGAGCCCTTCTTGAGGAAAGTAGGTGGTCCCTTGGGAGTATAATCCTCTTCTAGAATACTTACATGGGAGGAGAAAGTCGAGCACTCATCTTCTCTTGCATGGCCTTCCAAAAAGCTAGCTTATTCCTTGTTTTCTTAGCTTTTTCTCTAGATGCTCTTGTGTCCCTAGAAGCGTTTGGTTCCTGAGAGTAACCTCTACTCATGAAAGTCCTCTCTTCTTCTTTGAACCACTTGCTGGCTGATTCACTTCAATGTGTACTTGGTAGTTTACGGGAGCTTGAAACTTGATAAGTGAATCTTGTTTGTCTTTAGGCTCTTCAATGAATACCCCTGAGGAATTCCGAGATAACTGGTAACCCTCTTCTAGCAAGAAAGCAATGGCCACCTCTCTTGGATTAAGCCCTTCTTGCCTGGCCCAATCTTCCAACCTATCATGAAGCCTTGTGACCGAACAGTCCTTTTCTTGATTTTCCTGTAGCTCCTCAATTAAGCTCTCTTTTTGAAGAAGCTCCTCCTTCAACTCCTCAATCTATTGGAGATAAAAGTCTTCTTGGTTCTTGATCTCCTATTGATACTTCTCTTCTATAACTTCCACTTCATGTGCTATGTTGCCCATGAGTTGCAAGTTGTACACGAGGGATGGAGGATGCCTTTGCCTTAAGTTTGATGTTGAGAACCTAGTCTCTAATACCACTGTAATGGTGCAGCACCTGTATAGTACAGATCCTAGATTGAATACATTTGCAAACAAATGAGAAATTTCTCACACTGAAGAAAAGTTGACTTCTCTCAACACATCACTGGGGCCAAAACGAGGAGTCCCCCCCCCCCTTTAGGAAAAACTTCATTCCAAGGAGTATTTCTTTGGTACAAAAGCGTATAACTTGGTCACCATAAAATAGAGCAGCTTTGGCCTCATTTCACATATTTTATTCCCTGTAAAATGCCATAAATTTATCAGCAGACAAGGGCACTCAATAGGGATAAGTAGTATGCAATGCCAGGCGTCCCCAACACTACCTATCCCTTCACACATCCATGCATGCAGGACACAAAAACATGTCATTCTCTAGTAGAAATCCACTAATGCATTCACATGCATCCATGGTTTATGCACATGCATGGGGGATGGAAATCCCCCCCGTTCTCAGTGTGAGGGCAAAAAAACCAAAGGACCAAATATATGAGAGATCAGAGCAAATCACACAGCATGCAATGAGTGAGTGTATATATGATGTAATCCAATACAAGAGCTCAATGTGAGAGGGCTGCTGTCCTGTGATAATGCAGAGGGTGGAGAAGGCCACAATCCGAGGCAGATGGTAGGCTGCCGTCTTGAAGAAGTGAGCAGAGAGGACTGCCATCCCGATGTCGAGGTCAAACAGCAGAGGGCTGCTGTCCCGGTGATGAAGAAGAAGTGAACCTGCTGAAAAAGACCTACTATAAGCAGAGAGGGCTGCTGTCCCATAAGCTGTAAATAAAACGCAGATGTGCTGATGTAAGCACTGATGGTCTGATGTTGATAAAACACAGATGACATCAGACAGTGCTGATGTAAGCCTGAAGTAAGCTCAGATGTAAGGCTGATGTAAGGCTGATGTAAAAACACTGAAGTCAACCTTGTAGTAGGCGGCCTGTACCAACAGATATAAACGCTGATGTCAGCCCTGCTGCAGGCGCCCTGTACCAGTAGATGTAAACAATGATGTCAGGCCTGCTGTAGGCGGCCAGCAGATGTAAACGCTGAACGAAGTATCCACACCAGCAGCAGTAGGAACACGATGTAATGCTTGAAGGAGCACCCGGCTGTAAGAAGACCTGAGATGGTGTGTGTGTGTGTGCAAGTGAATTACGCAGAGTTCTTTTATAGGCTTGAGGGGTTGCTGGTCGGTCATGGTAAGGTGGCGGCCAGCAGCAAAGACAATAATAATATCCAAAAAATACCCTTTTTGGGTTGGATAAAAGGCATGTTTTCACACACCCCCTCTCAGGCCAAAAAGGGGACCATGAGAGAAGATGAGAAAAGGGGTTTGAAGAGGATCATGACGAGGAATGGTTTGTCGATAGTGTAGAACCGTTTGACATTGGGCGGTACTGGATTCAATGCCACAATGCAAGAGGTTTTCACATGTATGAAGGCCCATTTTTTGGGTTTTCATTCACACATGCGCCCCAAACACAAAAAACAGAATGCTATGCACAGGGAATGCAAGATGGAAAATGCAATGCAGTGGGTTTTCACATGAGCCGTGCCCTCATGGGGTTTTCACAAACTCATGTGACCGATACAACAATGATAAAAAATTTGAAAGGAGAGGAAGATCCCCCTCTCAATATGCAGAGGGTGATGGTGGAGGACCGATGCCGATCCAGTCGCGAAGACGCTCGAGGATGGGCCGGTTGACGGACTTTGTAAGGATGTTTGCATGGTTGTCTGCCGTATAAATGTACTGGTTGTCTGCCGTAGAAATGTACTGGAGTCTGATGGTACCAAGCTCAACCTGTTCCCTTGTAAAATGAAAATGGACACCCACATGCCTGGTACGGTTAGAAAAAATAGGATTGCCAGCAAGGGCAATCGCACTCTGACTGCTGACAAAGATGGTAGAAGCGGTGTCAATGGGAATGCGCATCTCTGAAAGAAGCGGTCAAAGATACATAGCCTCAGTGGTGGCATCATAGAGGGCCCGGTATTCGGCCTCAACGGAAGAACCAGCAACAGTATCCTGCTTCTTGCTAGACCAAGAGAAAGGGGCAGATCCGAGGGAGTACAAATAACCCCCATGAGAACACCGGGAATCGAAATCACCAGCCCAATCGGAGTCCGTGTAACCACGCAGGGTGATCCCACGATTGTAGTGAAGTCCATACATATAGGTACCTGCTAGATAGCGAACAACCCTCATTGTTGAACTCCAATGTGGCCCCTTAGGAGCATTGAAATACTGACTTAAAATGGATGTGCAATAGAGATGTCAGGTCGAGAATTTGTGAGCCATATAAGTTTCCCAACCACTTGGCGGTAGGCTCGCTCTTCATGTGGAGGTGAGTCCTCTTCCTTTGATAGTTTGATGGTGGGATCCAATGGGGTAGCCACAGGGATAGCACCATTAGGAAAGTGGAAAGTAATGAGTTGAAGACAATACTTTTGTTGTGACACAAAAATACCATCGGGATGTTGGACCACCTCCATGCCAAGGAAATATGAGAGAAGATCGAGATCAATCATCTCAAAAGTTCGTCTCAGTTGTGCCATGATATCAACCACTTTGTCTTGATGTGAACCAAAAATAATGCGGTCATTGACATACAACACTAGGTAGAAAACTATCCCCTGATCAATATGAATATAGATATTGGGGTCACAGTTAGATGGTTGAAAACCGTGGCTGCGGAAAAATTTGTCGATGTGATGATAACACACTCAGGGAGCTTGCTTAAGCCCATAAAGAGCTTTATGCAAGCGAAAGACTTTGTCCTCAAATCAAGGGAGCGCAAAGCCCGGAGGTTGGTCAACATAGACCTCCTCCTCGAGAACGCCATTTAAAAAAGCACTCTTGACATCCATCTGGTAGACTTGCCATTTGTGGTGAGCAGCCAGATTGAGTAAAAGACGGATTATCGTCATTCGAGCAGTGGGTGCAAAGGTCTCATCAAAATCAATGCCTTCTTTTTGGGGAAAGCCTTGCACAACAAGCCGGGCTTTGTATTTGTCCAAGGTATCATCGACTTTAAATTTGGTGCGGAAGATCCATTTAGTTCCAATGACCTTCTTATGACGAGGGCGATCCACAAGGGACCACGTGCCATTATGGTCAATGCTTTCGAGTTCTAGTTCCATAGCCTATTTCCAGGATGGAAATTTGATAGCATCTTTCCACGATGTTAGCTCATCATGCGCCAAGTCTGCAGAAAAGACAGAGGCAAAGGAGGCACGAGGATTGAGCCTGGTGGACCGACAAGGACCGTCCAAGGGAATATCATGAGGAAGCATGCCAGAGTCACGCATGGTCTGTTGGTACCAGCGCGGTAAAGGGTCCCTGGGTGGCTGTCGGGAGGAGGAAGGCTCCTCAAGAGGCGGAGGAGTATTGACTGATTGGGTTCATGTGGCACATTCGGAGATTCTTGTTGAGGTGTTATGGGCAGCGGAAGACCAAGTAAATCCCGCTCATCAAAGACAATGTCTTGACGAACAAAGACTTTGTTTGATCTAGGATCAAAAACTTTGTAAGCCTTTGATTCAGAAGAGTAGCCCACAAAAATGAGCAACTCACTCCTTGGCTCAAGCTTGCTCCTTGTGTCATTTGGAGTGTGTGTATATGCACGACACCCAAATACACTGAGATGGAAAACAGTCGGTTTTTTGCCATAAAATGCTTCGAACGGGGTCCTGTGATGAGGGACTGCAATCGTGGGGCAACGGTTCAGAAGGTACACAGAAGTGTTGACCGATTTTGACCAAAGGCATTCAAGCAGCTCATCTGCAAAGAGCATGGACCGTGCCATGTCCATAACGATACGATTCTTGCACTCGACCACTCCATTTTGTGAGGGGGAGTTGGAGGAGGTGAATTGGTGTTGAATGCCCTGCTCTTGCAAGAACTCGGTAAATTGATGGGAGATAAACTCACCACCACTGTCACTGCGAGCAATCCCAATTGATACAACCCATTTGGTTAGTGACTAACCGAACCCACGTGGAAAAGTATTGAAAGGCATCTGATTTATGCTTTAGGAAGTACACCCACATGCATCTCGATTAGTCATCTACAATCAGCATGTAGTAGAGGGACCCATTCAAGGAGGGAGTTGGGGATTGCCCACTCAAGTCAAAATGAATCAACTTGAGTATTCCCTGAGCACGATGAGTAGCATGATGTGGGAATGGTGTACGATGCTGCTTACCCATTTGACATGGCTGGCAAACATCTTTTGTCAGTTTGAGGCCGGTATGCCTTCAACCATCTGGTCTCTAAACAACTCATAGTGCGTGTCATAAGAAAGGTGACCATAGTGATAGTGCCATAGTCACTCAGTGTCAGAGGGAGCTTGGGTCACATAGGTACGAACCCGTTGAAACTTAGACCCCTCGGAGGAGGGCTCAGATAAAAAAGTAGACATCCAGTATAAGCCATCCTTCTGAGCTTGACCTCTGGCAACAACAAGACCAGTAAGTCTCATCAATTACCTGAACAACTCATTTGTTGAAGTAAACTCCACGGTCGAGTTGGGTCAGCTGGGATACAGAAAGTAAGTTGAGGCCCAAGTTAGGGATAAGATAGACATTGTCCAAGGTAGCCTGGTTGGAGCCTCTGTTAGTGTCAAATAAGACGGTGCCAACAGATCTGATGGGCATCATTGTGATGTCACCAGCCTCGACATTTCCCAGTATGAAAGGGGTTTGGTGGACTCCAGGATGTCTAAATATTTGGAAAGTACAAGCTTTGGGAATGGGGGATTATCATAGAATACAAAGGACCACACTCCTAAAATTTAGGAGAGTTGCTATTTTTGGCCCGACTCCGATGGAAATTCTATTCGCGTCATTACATCTGGAACTGCGTAGATACCAAGAGTTGGCAAAGTGCCTATGACAGAATGTCTACTAGTTGGGATATTTTTAGAGGTAAGGCATTAGTGCCAGGGATGGGTTGATAAACCACCTGATACCCTAATGCCAGAGATGGGTTAATAAACCACCTGATACCCCGGAATGCGAGGTGGCACCGCAGTGCCAAAGGGCATAGTGCTTATAGATACCTGTGATGGATAAAACCCATACGCAGGACCCAAAGGGGGTGCAGTCGGTGATGATTGCACAACAACACTAGCAGGAAAAGACACGTTGGGTGGAGGGGTTTTGTGTGAATCACTAGAAGTCTGAGAGTGAATTGTACTCCTAGATCCTCCTCTATTTGGGTTCACATAATGCCAGGGATCGAGGGTAGTTGATGGTACCATATGTTGAACCTGTGCTACAGAAGAAGATTCAGGTAGAGTTAGGAACATAAGTACTAAAAGGCACATACGAACCTGATGCGGTCACCGGCAAGGTTGATGATGATGGATCTCCGAACGACCGAGGAGGTATCTATCCTTCCCAAGAAAAGATCCCATACCGAAGTCTAGGCTGTCGGCTAGAATGAGTGGGAGGGCTCTCCAGATGAGGCTGAACACTTGGGTCATATTTTGGCACACTGGCTGTAGGCATGTATCCTCCTCTGAAAGTGACGCCTGATGAGCTCGGAGAAGAAAGACGAGATACCAAGGGTGTAGAGGGTGAGTAGGTAAATATGGGCTGGTCGTCTCCTAATGAAAGACCTCGAACGGGGCTCTCCAATGAATAAGGAGTCCCATCCTCGATCTATATTAGAATAAGGAGAATCAGCATCTGGTAAAAAAGGCTGGTCCTCGGGAATCGTGGGTAGACGATCCATGATGTGTGCTCTCAAGGTCTTCAATCCTTTTGCTCACGATAGCTCTGATACCATGTAAGGGCAAAAAAACCAAAGGACCAAATATATGAGAGATCAGAACAAATCACACAGCATGCGATGAGTGAGTGTATATATGATGAAATCCAGTACAAGAGCTCGGTGTGAGACTCCGAATGAGCAGAGGGCTGCTGTCCCATGATAATGCAGAGGGTGGAGAAGGCCACGATTCGAGGCAGATGGTAGGCTGCCGTCCTGAAGAAGTGAGCAGAGAGGGCCACCATCCCGATGTCGAGATCAAACAGCAGAGAGGGCTTCAGTCCCGGTGATGAAAAAGAAGTGAACCTGCTGAAAAAGACCTACTGTAGCAGAGAGGGCTGCTGTCCCATAAGCTGTAAATAAAATGCAGATGTGCTGATGTAAGCACTGATGTCTGCTGTTGATAAAACACAGATGACAGTGCTGATGTAAGCCTGAAGTAAGCTCAGCTGTAAGCCTGATGTAATGCTGATGTAAAAACGCTGAAGTCAACCCTGTAGTAGGCGGCCTGTACCAACAGATATAAACGCTGATGTCAGCCCTGCTATGAACGCCCTGTACCAGTAGATGTAAATGATGATGTCAGGCCCGCTGTAGGCAGCCAGCAGAAGAAAACGCTGAAGTCTGCCCTGCTGTAGGCGGCCAGCAGATGTAAACGCTGAACAAAGTATCCACACCAGCAGCAGTAGGAACGCGATGCAATGCTTGAAGGAGCACCCGGCTGTAAGAAGACCTGAGATGGTGTGTGTGTGCAAGTGAATTACGCTTGACGGGCTGCTGGTCGGTCATGGTAAGGTGGCGGCCAGCAGCAAAGACAATAATAATATCCAAAAAATACCCTTTTTGGGTTGGATAAAAGGCATGTTTTCACACACAGTACTTGCACTATTTTGGGCATCCTGGAATCCCAGGGACCTTTCACACAGGAGCATGCCCAGATTGGTGAGTCATCATTCAGCCCCTCTGCAAAGGGGGCCTAGGGATCATTAATCCAATAGTACACGGCAAGGCCCTGCTCTCCAAGCTGATAGTCCACGGCAAGGCCCTGGGTGGATCTTCACAGAGGCACGCACGTGCAAATTTAGATACTCTTCGAGGACAAAATTTGCTGCCAGCCTTCTGCGAGCTTGGGCCTTTCTCTAGCCAGGCTCCTCTCTCCATTAACAAGGAGCATTCTGAACCACTTCTTCCAACTTGGGCCTCGCACTCACATTCCATGCAGCCAGATTTGCACAGGTCCAACCCAGTCCTTTGGTGATTGGTCCACTTTCAGACAACTTCCTCTCTCTGTCCAATCTAAGCATCTCTCCAGGCTCCGAGGGGGGCAGGAGCTTACCCTCGACACCAACTAGACCATTCCTCTGGATTGGCAGCCCCTCCCACCTCAATGGGTGGTGATCTTCACCCGACATGACGTTCCTTCTGCAATCTTCGCCATCAAAGATGTGTGTCTTGCCTTTGAGGTAGGCAACCATGGCCGCCTCCAGTGTGTGGGACTCCCTTCAAAGGAGAATTGCAGTACCCAGAAGCAGCGGGTCCAGGTTATCGGCTTCCACAACCACACTTGGCCATTGACCCTTCTCTAGTCAAGGGTGCAGGTGACCCCTCTTCGCACTTGTGGCTTTGGAAGAAACCAGCCTCTGTCCCGTCTTTAGTGGGACCTCGAGGAGGGGTTCAGGCCAGGCCCCACTCTCCTGCTGAGCACTCAAGTTTTCCTTTTTTCAAGTACCTAGCCAGGTTGGGTAGGCTAATTCAGATGGCTAGGATTGATGAGGGCACACCACCCGCCACACCACATTGGAGTTCTCATCACGACATTTCACCCTGCTTCCTCTCCGACTTCCGGAAGCGCCTATGGGATAGTTTTTAGCCAAGGACACTCTTTCCCTTTGGCAGCTTACTCACAGGGGCCTTGCAGACAGCACTCAGCAGACAGCTGGCCTCTTGTTCCAGTGAAGATTTCACCAGGAATTTCAACATCAATGCCTTGGGAATTGCCCAAAGGCACAGCAGGTTTGGTGGCAGACCCTCTGGCACTTTATAGCAAAACCGGGGACTACCCAGGCAGTTACTTAGAAGTAGGGGGCCATTGCATTGAGCCACGGAGGCAGACCCAACCCTCCTCTATGAGGAGAATGGAGATGGCATCACGCTTCAGCTTACACACTTCATGGCCAGCAGTGTCCCCTTGGACCCCTGACACCCATGTTGACCAGAGGTGGGAGATCATTAGCAGAATCAAGGCCTGGCACATTCAGAGTGCGCGCCACAACAACGCCATTGAGGGTGCTCTCACCCCGCCAACAGAATCCATCAGCTACATTTGGACGGACTTGTAGTGGCCCTTTTCTCAACAACAGGAATGGTGACATCACTTGGCACTACGACCCCCAGTGTGCTTATCCCCCCTCCCCCTAGGATGTTGTCAACAGCCAGCCATGGAGGGAGCATCACATTCCTTTCTTTGAGCACTCCACCTCTACAATGGGTTGTACATCTACCGAGGATTGTAGTCCCTTATGGGCGGACAATTGATTTTAAATAATAGAAGGATCTTTTTCTTGGGAAAAAAAACTAGAGCAACCTTGGCCGACTCTTGGGAACTTGGCCAAGGGCTATTTTGGATGCACCAACTATTCCAATCAACACATATGCTGCACAAACTTTAGTGCTCTATGTTCCAGTCCTTGGGCTGTTTGTAATGCTTCATTTTTCTCGGCCTCGCACTCTTCAAAGGCCTAATGCCTCCAAATCTCCTACACATGTGATGTCAAATTTGGGCTTAAGGCCATAACTTAATTTAAGGCCATAAATATTTTGGTCTCTATCATTAACATTTGTGAAGACATCGACATAATTCTCTATCGTTGGGGAGCAGACAACATCTACTTCTCTCAACATAATCAGCTAACCCACAAAGAGATGGTGGATTTCAATGTATTTTGTCTAAGCATGAAATACATGGCTGTGAGCAATGGCCATGCCACTATAATGTGATGTCGGATCAGGCCATAACTTAAGTACCACCAATTTAAGTTGAATTAAGGCCATAAAAATAAGTATAGAAATGGTATTCCTACCTGGAAGAGTCTAGCTCCGTTCTCCCAGCGGTCCTGCACTTCACACACGGCGAGCCCTGGGAGGAACTCAGAGAGGCGTTCGTAATCGGTGAGGACGTTCCAGAGGGCTTCGAGGGGGGCGTCGACAGGAACGGCAACTACGATGCGTCTCTTGTTCTTGCCAATGGCTTCGATTTGGAGGATAGAGACAAGATCGGCAGAAGAGATCTCTGCCGCCCCACTTTGCTCTTCTTCGGAGGTGTGAGAGCCTTGTTGATCCCCATCT
>NC_141046.1:21915231-22067731 GCF_041138505.1 Cibotium barometz | reverse complement strand
CCGAGTAGATGGTATACCACTCTCCAAAATGTCAAGCATGGGGTTGACGAGTATGGCCGAGAGGTCTCCCTCAGCTATGTCACATGGGGTTGACGAGTATGGCTGAGAGGTCTCCCTCAGCTATGTCACATGGGGTTGACGAGTATGGCCAAGAGGTCTCCCTCAGCTATGTCACATGGAAAGGTAGCTCGATGGCGATGGGCATGTCCTCGATCTGGAGCTGATGAGGTGATCGTGGCCGATGGGGGGGTCGAGGGCATTGAGCACGCTGGAGTGCAGAGGCTCGGTCCGAGGTAACTCCTCTTGGGCGAGGTAGGTCCAAAGCAGCTCGTGGAGGGTCCACAAGATCCACTATGTCGGTTTCCTCCACCTCCTAGGTCCGGAAGAAACTGGTGATGGTTGGCTACCGAGAGAGGGGGTGGGGTGGCTGGGGCATGTGTCTCAAGAAGGTGTCCCTGTGTCTGCGGAGCTCAAGCAAGAAGAGGCCCAGGCAACGCTGGTCCTGGAAGTCAATGATCCTGGAGAGTGGACCGAATCCCTCACGAAATAGACAATGAAACCTCCCGCGGATCTCATAGTATATTGGGTAGCGGCATATGTAATGCTCCTTTGTCTCAACCTCTGTGTGGCATAGTCGGCAGATCCTCTCCTCTCTGGGTGTCCGTACAAGCTTCCCGGCTCTGAAGATGCGCTCAGCTCTACCTGTCTCCACTCTGAGGTGATGGGAAGAAACCCGTATCTAGCCAATCGCAATCCGCATGGCATGGGACATGTGAACACTCAAGTAGCCCAACGGATGAATCCATCCTTAGTGAGTGTGAGGAAGTGGTCTCTCTAAAAGTGTCTTGTGGGGAGCTCCGGGGGTGTGATCCATGTGCAATGTGTGTAGAGGCTAAGAAGATCTAACCGGATAACCCGGTTGGTATCCTCGTGAGACAGCCGGAAAAAAGGGAGTCCAAATTGTACTGAAGGGGGGGTAGGTGGTCCATGCAGAGCCCGTATACTGAGAGAACCAAGTGGAAACCAGTGCATACCATACTCCAGAGTGCCCCTCAAGTGCTAGCTGTCTGGAGGACTCTAGGGCAAGCCTCAGGTACCTATGGGGATCCGTGTGATTGATGCGATGAAGGTACGTGACTGTCTGGAAGAGTGCCTCCACTACCATCGGGGCTGCAGCAAACTCCACCTGGATAATCTAGTGTGGGACTGATGGTTTGTTGCGGATCATACGGGAGAACATCATGACCTGGGGCCTCTCAACTCGCTGCCAATCCTCATCGGATAAACCTGGCCCCCAGAAAGTTGCTCCATACATCAAGGTTGGTGTGACGAAGGTGTCAAAAAGCCAGCCCTTCGTCTTGGGCTCCTGGAAATGTGCCTAGAAGCACTACCGCTCAAGTAAGCTCAAGGCTGCATATCCCCGCGTCACTCTGGCATGTGCTGCAGGAAGCATGGTAAAGCGTGGGCCACTGAAAGTGACACCAAAGTAGACATAGGATGAGACAATCTCCACAGGATCCCCTCTATATGTGAAGCTCAATCTGGATGTGACAGGGCGAGAGGTATTGAAGACCATTACCTTGGTTTTACCAAGGTTAATAGAGAGGTCCCGCTGAGTGCAAAAGTCATGTAAGGCATCCAACTGTCTCTGAAGCCCTTCGGCTGAGTCTAAGGGGAGGACGATGTCATCTACATAAAGTAGTATGGGGATCAATATGCCTGCCAGTGTGGGACATCAATGAAGCTCGAGATCTCGTCAATGTAGAGGCCAAAAAGAGTGGGTGATAGAGGGCAGTCCTGTTTCACCCCAATGGTGCTGGAAATCTCCTGTGATGTACCTCTTGGGGCTCTCACTCATCCGGTGACGGACTCATAGAGGGTGATGACGCTCCAAACCATGTCAGATGGGACTGCGATCTCTTGTAGACGGTGTAAGAGGCGGGCTCGGTATCAAAAGCTTTGCGAAAATCCACAAAGCAGCAGTAAATCCTCTGGTGTTGTGCTCTACCCTTCTTGATGATGGCACGGAGGGTGAATATGTGGTCAAGGGTAGAATAGCTCCTCCGAAAGCCAGCTTGTCCTGAGGCTCTGCATCCCTGGCTCTTTGCAAATGAACTGAGCTCTGCCTCTAGCACTGATCCATAGAGCTTGGCCAGCGTGTGGCCAATCATGATTGTCCTGTAGTTTTTAGGATCAAGTGGATCTCCGGCTTTGAGGATGGGGATGATGGTGTTGGTGGACCAAGAGGGTGGAAATCCTTCACAAAGGGCTCTATTGAACATGTAGGCTAGTAGGGGCGCTAGGGTATCATGGGCACGCAAGATGTACTCGGTAGTGAGTCCCTCATGATCTTGGGCTCCCTCATGATCTTGGGCTCTATTGAACATGTAGGCTAGTAGGGGCGCTAGGGTATCATGGGCACGCAAGATGTACTCGGTAGTGAGTCCCTCATGATCTTGGGCTCCCTCATGATCTTGGGCCCGCCCATTGCGTAGTCTACGAATGGCCTTGAGGACCATGCCCTTTGTGAAGAAGGTGGAGGTGGTGGGGCGGGGGTCTGGTGGTGGGGGTAGGAGTGGCTGATGGGGGATATGATAGAGGGAGCGTGCATAGGAGTGCCATGTGTTTGGGCAGGTGATAGGTGTGGGAGGGCGATGTTCTCGGAGTTTCCTCCATGCCTCTTTGCAATTTTTCTCGGCCCTAAGAAAAGTCGGTATAACTCATCCTCTTTCCGAGCATAGAACTCTCGTTTCTTGCCGGGTGAGCCGTTGAGAAATCCGTTGCGCCTTGGTGCTTCGTGATTTGCCCAATCTGTACCTCATGCTTAAGACGGGAGTGTGTGGCCTGACATTCGTCATCATACCAACAGTTTTGGGGCATGGAACTGCAAGGTGGCTTGGCGGTAGACCACCGCGTGCATATGAAAGAAGTTGTGGCGGATGTGTGGAGTATGGTGGTGAGTTGTGTTGTGAGGGTGGATAGGGGGACAGTAGGTTCCACATCCTAGAGTTGGTGGTAGATGTGGTTGGAGTAAACAAGGTCAAGCTCGTGATCAAAGAGGACCTGAGTGTAATGTGAGATGGGGGGAGGTGGTGGAGGGACGGGTGGTGTGCAAGTAAGAGTGAAAGAGAGGTAGGCATGGTCAACTTTAAAAGGGGGTGGCAGAATGGAGAAGTCGGGGATAAGGTGTGCCAAAGCCGGAGATCCCATAAGGTAGTCCACAGTGCTAGTACCTCCTGGGCGAGGGAAGGAGCGAGGGCGTTGGAGGAGGGCCATCGGGACATCCCGTTATAGATAATGAGACCATGTGCAGCTCCCAGCTCTAAGAAATATCTCTCGGACACTGTGACCTCCTCACGGTCCTGTGATGATCGCTGCAGCCTTGTGTCAGTGATGTCCACCTTCTATAGTCTGATAGGGTTGTTTAGATCAAGTAGTGGGACCTGTTGACTTCTCGTCCTGGCATTGAAATCCCCAAGTAGGAGGACTTCCCCCCCAGCTGCTGTGAGAACTCCATGATATCCTCATATAATGGTAAGTACGGTGACTAGCCATGCTGTGCGGTGTAAGGGGAGTGGCGTGGTGCAAAATAACACACAGCAATGTGGATGACTCTGTCACTGCTAAGCTGTAGCCGCACCCACAGATATCATGCATCCTCGTCCTTCCGGATGATGCTGAGAATCTGTCGGAGATGGGATCTAAAAAGGACAGCTACCCCCCAGAGCCATGTACTCCTCCTGATGTGCGGGTCTCGCCTCGAAAAGCTGACTCCCACTCATACTCGACTATGTATGGTAAGACCCTCTCAGGGCTTTGATGAGTCTCTGTAAAAAAAATGACATTCCTGCTTGTGAGAATCTCGCTCAAGCCTCCTGGATTCGACCACAGCATGCCATTGCAGTTCCATACTGCCAACCCCAGGTGTTTGGTCTCATAGACCCCGCGTCCCTATTTGGGACGGCGCTCAGTGATAATGACTCACCATCCTTGTAGATAGCCCACTTGCCTGCTCTGTGGGCCACATGAACAGTCACCATCACCTTACGCCGGTGTGCCACCTGTGCTGGAGTGAGATCATCTCCCATGTACACCTGTGTGCCACCTGTGCTGGAGTGAGATCATCTCCCATGTACACCTGTGTGCCCTTGAGGGCAGCCCGCCTGTCTAAGAAGGCTTGTCTGTTGGTGGCATCAGGGAATCTAATGATGAGGGTCGCTCTTGTGTCATATCCTTTCCTGCCCTCCATGTGTCTGCAAAGGGGGGGCGATCCTGTCCACTCCTAGCATCTGGCAAAGTGTCATGGCATCCTCCTTTGGGGAAAGAGAGAGAGAGTTAGAAAGAGAGTTAGAGAGAGAGAGAGAGAGAGAGAGAGAGAGAGAGTGTATGTGTTAGAGAGAGAGTTGACGAGTTCGAGAGAAATAAGGAGTAAGAGAGATTGAGAGAGAGAGAGAGAGAGAGAGAGAGAGAGAGAGAGATACAATTGGTCAATTTGAGAGAAATAGAGAGAATTAGAGAAAGTAAGAGAGATTGAGATAGTTAAAGAGAGAAATGAAATGAAATGATATATTAACGTCTCTAAGAGGCCATAATCGCCTATGAGACCAAAACTGAGAGTACATCTAAAGTTGGTGTCTCATCAAAGAGAACAACCAAATGAAATTGAAAAGTACAATAAACTAACTATCTTATAGTTATAAGAACTGTAAGTAAGACTCCTAGATGATACTGAGTAGAAACTACTGGAAAATGTATATCAAGTACATCCATGTATGCTGTTTAGTTGAAGTGATTCCCTCTCCTCAGATCAAATATCTCCGCCATGGGGATGTCTAGAATGAAGAGGTCGTAGAAGCGAGGTAGGTGCCTCCGATGCCAAGCAATAATGGCTTTGATCTGGCAATGGTGAGGATGCCGTGGTCGGGATCCTAGTGGGCGTGGTCGACAAGCACGACATAAGATGACTGCTGTGGCTAGTGCCCTGATGGCCTGATGGAGGAGGTATCAGGAGGCGTGTGGGCTGGGCTGCTGCTGGTGCCGAAGAAATCTGTCAGGATCCTCTGTCTAGGTACATCATGGCTTAGTCTCCTATCTACCAAGAGGGTCTCTTTGTGTCTCCTGAGCTCAAGTAGGAACAATCCCAGGCATCTCTATTCCTTAAACTCCATGACCTTGCGTAACGGCCCAAAACCCTCTCAGAAGAGGGAGTGATATCTCCCTTGGATCTCATAATAGACTGTACATCGACAAATGTAGTGCTCCTCTGTCTCTGCCTCCTGGTAGCATAGCTAACAAATGCGGTCATCCGAGATCTGATGCACATATCGCCTTGTCTCAATCCGCAGCTGGTGTGATGAGGTCCGGATCTCCATCCATGTACGCCGGGCGGGTGATAAAATCATCTGGTGAGAGGTGTAGAAAATAGCTCTTGTAAAATGAGCCATTTTCATGCTTAAGAGCTCGAAGAGACTAGTCCATCCACTCTGACGATATCCATCCTAATCACGCGGTTCTGCTCTAAGCGGGTGAGATCCAAAAATGGACAATCCAGGTTGTATTGAAAAGGTGGTAGTGCCTCTATTTGCAAACCATGTAGGTCAAACCATGATCTCATCTGAGCATACCAGCAATGAGTATCTCCATCCTCTGCCAACTGTATGGATGAGGTCAATGCCAATCGGGAGTACCTCTGCTGAGGGAGCTCCCATAGCCGATGTAAAAAGGTAACTACCTGAATAGGGCCTCGGTCACTATTGGTGTTGCACTTAGTTCAGCCCGAAAAATGTCATGTGGTACTGATGAATTGTTCTAAATCATGCAGGCAATCATCATAATCAGTGGTCTCTCCATTTGCCTCCATCCCTCATCCGTCCCTCTCTAAGATCTGTGATGTATGCTAGGCCCTCAAATTGGAGCTCTATACAGGAAGGTCGGTGTAACAAGGGTACCAAATAGCCACAATTTGGTGTGTGGCTCCTAAAACTGTATGTGTGCACACTACCCCTCAAGTGCCCCCAAGGCTGCATGCCCTCGAGCTAATCTAGCTATTGCTGCCTCCTTCAGAGAGAAACGCGGTCTTGTGAAAGTAACTCCCAAGTAGACATATGACCTTATATACTCAACCGGCTCCCCTCAGAAAGTGAATTGCGGTTCTGATCTCGTCACCCATGCCTATGTGGTGTTAAACACCATAACCTTGGTTTTCCCAAGGTTCACTCTTAGATCTCTATCCGCATAAAATGCTTGTAATGCATCCAAATGTCTCTATAATCCCTTCGGAGAGTCTGAGATTAGAACAATATCATCCACATATAACAAGATGGGTATTAACACCCCTGCCAGGCATGCCCCTGGGCCTGCCAATCTCTCTACATAATCGGAGACCACATCAATGTACAATCCAAAGAGGGTGGGTGATAGCGGGCATCCCTACTTCACCCATATCGCGTTGGTCACCATATCGGATAGTCCGCTTGGAGCTCAGACTTTGCCTGTCTCACAGACTCATATAAAGTATATATCCCCCACTGCATATCCTCGGGTACCTCAATGTCATGCAATCTATGCATAAGCCTGGCACGTGGTACAGTATTGAAGGCTTTACAGAAGTCCACAAAGCAGCAATATATCATTCTCTTTTGTGCCCTGTGTCCTCTTCAATAAGTGCCTGAAGTGCCAGTATATGTGATCCAAGGTAGTAAATCCTCTCCTGAATCCGGCTTGTCCATGTGCTCGATGACCATGCCTCTATGCCCAGCGGCTCAACTCTGACTCCAATATAGAGACATATAGTTTGGCCAAGTAAAGACCAGTCATGATCGTCCTATACCGGTACCATGGGGTCCCCACTCTTAAAGACTGGTACAATGATATGCTATGTCTAGCTTGCCGGAAAATCCTCACAAATGGCACAGTTAAACACATGTACGATCAACGGAGCCAAAGTATCGCGCGCATATGAGAAGTGCTCTCCAACTAGCCCATCATGATCCTATGCCATTATGTAACCTGTTTATCGCATCTAGCACCATTCGTATAGTAAAAAAGGTGCTGCTAATTGGTCTAGCTCCCAGTGGAGGGGAGGTGGGGAGCTGTCTTGGTGCTCCATTTGTATAGTAAAAAAGGTGCTGCTAATTGGTCTAGCTCCCAGTGGAGGGGAGGTGGGGAGCTGTCCTGGTGCATCATACAGCTAGCCTCTTGTTTGTGCACTGATGGGTCTCCGTATACATAGCAATATCATTGTGTGTCTGAAAGTATCCTGCATCTATTTCTAAGGGCTCCATTGCAATTCCACACCGTGAATCACAAGGTCTTATAGGCTGCACACCGTTAGGTGGGCCTCCTCTCTCGTAATGATGACTTGGTCATCTCTATATACCGCCCATTTCCCCTCTTTCCTTGCCTCAAGCACACGGGGCATGTGTTCCTTCCGGTGTGCTATTTGTGCTAGTGTAAGTTCCTCATCCAAATAAATCTTTTCCCCCTTAAGGGCCATCCTTTTGGAGAGGAAGGCCTTCTTCTTCTCCAAGTCACCAAACCTGATGATCAATATCTTCGCCTTGGTTTCATCTCTGCTTACTCGCCATGCTCCAGTAATGGGTACATCAGTGGCTCCAATTTTTGTTGCAAGAGATTTTGCATCCTCTTGGGGATTTCCCTTATCTTCCCATCCAACTACGCTTACATGTAAGGCACGTGCCCGTCTCTTGGCTTCCTCTTCCAAAGTAGCATTCATCACCTCTACTTTATTGACTGGTGTATCCTTTTGCTTTTTTACTACTTCAATCCATGGGCTGACTTCCTCAATTTGTTTCTTTGTGGCACTGGCAATTTCAGCCCATGAATGCATTTCTTTCTCACCCGCAACCATTTTTGCTTTACATGATTCCAAAGTGTTTTGAATTTCTGTGATGTCTTTTTCACGGGCTAGCCATACGTGTCTTCAAGGTGCCTTCGTACGATGCAACCGTTGTGCCAATCTCCCAAAGCATGTCATCCTTCCATTTCTGCATCTCTTTTTTCATTTCTGTGTGCATCAAGGCTTGGGCTAATTCCATCTCAACCCATACTTGGGCTTGCATTTCTCCCTTCAATTGGGCATATATCTCTTCCTTTAGCGTTTCGTATATCACTTTCTTTTGGGCGTGTATTTGCTCAGTCCATTCCTTTTCAAGCTCCTATTGCACGGTGTTCATCTCTATCCTTATGTGCAGCTGTATCTCCTCATAAAGGGCCTCATCTCGTCAGGCCATCTTCTCAAGCCTTCATGAGCCAGGGGACATGATCCCTTCCCTCAGTCTTCTGTGGCAGGCATTTGGTGCCTTCGTGGGGGTGTGAAAGGTTTTCTCACCATCCTGTTCTCCCTCCATGGATTGAGACATGTTTTCCCCTAGTTGTTGCCTTGGGGGCCTCAGCAAGGGTGGGTGGGGAAAGGGGGGATAGCTACCTGCGCACAGATCACAACAGAGAGGCATGCACAAAACAAAACAGGCAGAACAGAGAGGTGCGCAGAGAGCAAGCAGAGAGATGGGTAGAGGTGCACAGGTGGGTGCGCACAGAGCAACGAGGTGGGCTACATCATGGGTGCACACAGAGCAGAGAGGCGGGTAGAGGCACGCAGGTTATCTTAGTAGGCGCACCTCTCAGCAGGTCATCTCAACATCACGCAGGTCATCACATGGGTGCACACAGAGCCAATGGTGATGAGCAGCGTGTAGGTCATCTGAGCAGGCGCACATCTCAGCAGCGCAGAGAGAGAGAGAGAGAGAGAGAGAGAGAGAGAGAGAGAGAGAGAGAGAGAGAGAGTGAGTTGTTAGAGATAGAGAGAAAGAGAGAGAGTGTGTTAGAGAGAGAGAGTTAAAAAGAGAGTGAGTGTTAGAGAGAGAGTGTGTGTTAGAGAGAGAGTTCGCCAGTTCGAGAGAAATAGAGAAGGTTAGAGAGAGTAAGAGAGTTTGAGAGAGAGTTTGAGAGAGAGAGAGAGAGAGAGAGAGAGAGAGAGAGAGAGAGAGAGAGAGAGAGAGAGACTGAAATCTAAGAGGTTTGCAAACGGGATATCGCGTCTTTAGGCTATCATGACCAATTGCTCATATGCTTGTACCTGCGTTTATATAGAAATGTAAAGCATATATGTGGATGCGTATGTGTGTGTGTGTGTGTTTGTGTGTGTGTGTGTGTGTGTGTGTGTATAAAGCGTATATGAGAGAGAGTTTGAGAGAGAGAGAGAGAGAGAGAGAGAGAGAGAGAGAGATATGCTTATGGATATGTTTTGAAATGTGCAGTTTTTTTGTATGGCGAGGACTAAGAGAACTGCCCGTAGGCAGGAAAAGGGTCCCGATGTTGGTACGAAAGCTACTGCTAAACAGAGAAGAAAGGGAAAGCCTATGCATATTTTGAAACACGCCAAGTGTAGTAGATTTTCTCAAAGGGTAACTATTTTAAGGGAGATTAGGAAAGCTCAAAAATGTATTGAGCTCTGTATTCCTAAGGCTCCTTTCTAGAGGTTAGTGAGATCAGTTTGTGATCAATGGTCTCTTTAGATGAGGTGGAAGAGAGCAGGCTTGGTTTGTCTTCAGGAGGCAGCCGAAGATTTTATTCTAAAATATTTCAATGATATGTGTATAGTTGCTGCACATGCACACAGAATCACCATCATGGTTAAAGATTCAAAGACTCTAAAGAGAGTTAGATGGATATTTAAGAAGCTTCTATTTCTTGCCGAAATAATTGATCGTAAAATGAGAGATATTCTTATGATACCCCCTATTAGGAAGCAGAGCGATGACATAAAGATCACAGAGGTTACACATGAAGTTAATACAAGAGCTAGGGCTGAACAAGAGGCTAGTAGGTTATAGCAGGAAGCACTGAAGCAGAAGAATGCAAAGGCCATGGAGAAGCCTACAGAGGTTGAGCTTTCAAGGGACAAGTTCTACCAGGAGGAAATTGGAGAATTAGATGCTGTTAATTTACATGAATTATTAAAATTTCATAATGGTATATATGTCTTCGTAGCCCTGGACGATGGGGAGAGACAAATTAGTCTCGACTTGGTGGACCTAAATATACTGAAGCAAGAGAGAGATCAGATATTTGACTCTATTTTATATGTTTGTCTAAAGTAAGTTCTTCTTCATTTGAGTCTAATGTATTTGTTTGCTTAAAGTTTGATAATTTCTGCAAGAGAGAGATCAGATATTTGACTCTATTTTATATGTTTGTCTAAAGTAAGTTCTTCTTCATTTGAGTCCAATGTATTTGTTTGCTTAAAGTTTGATAATTTCTGGTGTTAATGTTTATTTTTTTATTTGGCAGTTTGGTAAAGTGTAAGATCCCTGCAGAGTCCCAGATTGAAGTTTTTATTCTTAATTCTCAACTAGCTCCTTTGCTAAGGATCAAAAGCACTCCATTGGATAACATAAGAAGATGGTTTACCTACTACAACTTCAGGGAAGTTAACATGATTATTTTTCCATATGAATTAAGGTAAATATACACATTTTTTGATATTATTTAAAATTTTGATTGATTTATTGTCTTGTTTTTAACTCTGGTTTTTAATGTTTCAGCAATCATTGGAGCCTTGTCTGTTTCGAGGGAGACAAGAAGATTTTCTAGACTATGAATTCCATACCAGGCACACACCCTGAATTGAGACTGTGAGTCTTGCTCATTTATGTTACTCTAAATCAGAGATGCGGCTTACAGGTTTTAGGCCACACATTGGACACCTCAAAGTGTTTGGATGCATAGCTTATGTACATGTGCCTTACGAAAGAAGGAGGAAATTGGATCCTAAGGTAGAAAAGTGTGTGTTTGTTGGATATGCACACGATCGTAAGGCATACAAATGTTACAATCCACAAACTAGGCAAGTGGTCATCTCACGAGATGTTGTGTTTGATGAGCTTGCTAGTTGGTACATACTACAGGGTGTCATTGATTCTCTTGATGCTGATGTGCATGTGAACTTGCCACAAGCAAGTTCTAGTTCTACTTCTATGTCTGGGCCAGCAGAGTCAGAGAGTAGCACTGTACGTCCATGGTTAGGACGTTTGAGGCATGAGAGTGTGAGCACTGGGAGTAGTGCTGTGGATAAAGGAAAGAAGAAGGTTGAAGGAATTGGAATTACAGGTTATGAGTCGTCAAGTTCAGAGAGTTTGGATGAGAAACTTGGCATACCTGTTTTACGCACACCTAGTGCTAGGCAGGATAGATATGTGCCACCACATGCTAGAGTGACAGGTGTTCAGAGTGACCCGCATGCATTGCGGAGATCCTAAAGGGTCAAATATCTATTTGACAGGTTGACATATCGTGATTTTGCTATGCATTATGCATATATGACTTCTTTGGTGAAGCATGTGGAACCTACATGCTATACAGAAGCTATTGGAAAGCATGTATGGGAGAAGGCAATGGATGTTGAGATGGACGCATTGGTTCATAATGACACATGGGATTTGGTTGCATTACCAAAGGACAAAAATGTTATTGGTTGCAACAAATGGGTTTACAAAGTGAAATGCAAGTCTGATGGTTCCATTGAGCGACATAAGGCGAGATTGGTAGCTAAGGGTTATGCACAAACCCAAGGCTTGGACTTTGATGAAACATTTAGTCCAGTGGCAAAGATGGGAACAGTGAGAGGAGTCATTGCTATGGCTGCAGCAAATGGTTGGGAAATGCATCAAATGGATGTGAAAAATGCATTTCTAAATGGTGATCTGCAAGAAGAAGTTTATATGGCACAGCCAGAAGGTCATGTACACCCAAGATATCCCACTCATGTATGCAGATTAAAAAAGGCACTATATGGTTTAAAGCAAGCACCTCGTGCTTGGAGTGATAAGATGAGCAGATATCTTATCTCCCTTAGATTTCAGGTTTCTACAGCAGATTCTTCACTCTATGCGAAGAAAACAGATCATGGGATTGTTTTACTTGTCATCTATGTGGATGACTTGATTATCACAGGTGATCATGGTACGAGCATGGTACCAATGTGATGCATGTCAAGAAAGCATTGAGTGGGCAGTTTGACATAAAAGACTTGGGGGAATTGAGATACTTTCTTGGAATTGAAGTGATCAAAGACCATGCAGGTACATGGTTAGTGCAACGCCAATATGCATTGGATATGTTGGCAAAATATGGCATGACAGGGTGTAAGCCAATGAGTACACCTTTGGAGCAGAATGTGAAGTTGCGGGCTGATTTTGGTGAGGAGTTGGATGATCCATCTTGTATAGAAAGATGGTTGGTAGTCTCATTTACATGACTATCACATGCCCAGATTTGCATTATGATGTGGGGCTAGTAAGCCAACTTATGCAGAGCCCCAGAAAATCTCATTTGGATGCAATGAGACGCATTATGCGATATGTAAAGGCCACTGCACATTATGGTCTTCTTTATGAGAGTGGTAAAGGCTTGGATATACATGGCTACACAGATGTTGATTGGGCAGGTAGCTCATATGACAGGAGGTCTACTAGTGGTTATGCCTTTACACTTGGAAGTGCCGTGGTGAGTTGGAGTAGCAAGAAGCAACCTACAGTTGTTTTATCCAGTACAGAGGCTAAATATAGGGTGCAGCCATTGCTACTTGTGAAGGGGTATGGTTAAAGAATGTCTTGGCAGATTTGGGTGAGCCTATTGATGGCAAAGTTGTCATTCATTGTGACAACATGAGCAGCATACAGTTGGCCAAGAATCCAGTGTTTCATGCGCGGACCAAACACATAGAGGTCCCCTTATCACTTTGTCAGAAAGAAGGTGCTGGATGGTACAGTGGATCTACAGTATGTGAAGACTGAAGAGCTGGTGGCTGACATCTTTACAAAGCCACTTAGCAGGGAGAAGTTTGAGTACTTTGAGCTTTGATAGCCCAAGCTCATCTACATCTTCATCTATGGCAGTACATCATGAGCTTGAGAGGGGCTGTTGAGATTCAAGCTCGATGTCAGTATGTGCCAGCTGTGCTATGTGCTGGCATGTTAGGTAGCAGCATGTGTGAGACATAAATGACCACGTCCAGCTGGTCATAGTGTGTGGACATTAGCTAGGGTTAGTAGTGTGTGGACACAACTCATAGTGTGTCTTGTGTATTATGGATTATGGCTTTATGCATTGTGTGAGAAGGGAGATGGCTTCCCTCTATGGTTAGGGTTTGCGATATACATTAGGATTCTTTGATAGCCCAAGCTCATCTACATCTTCATCTATGGCAGTACATCATGAGCTTGAGAGGGGCTATTGAGATTCAAGCTCGATGTCAGTATATACCAGCTGTGCTATGTGCTGGCATGTTAGGTAGCAGCATGTGTGAGACATAAATGACCGCGTCCAGCTGGTCATAGTGTGTGGACATTAGCTAGGGCTAGTAGTGTGTGGACACAACTCATAGTGTGTCTTGTGTATTATGGATTATGGCTTTATGCATTGTGTGAGAAGGGAGATGGCTTCCCTATATGGTTAGGGTTTGCAATATACATTAGGTTTTGCTCCTGTGTGTGTGTGTCTCCTCTCCCTCTACCTGTTTTTCAACAGCTTTCGCATTGAAAAGACTGTGAGCAAGGTTGAGTCTACGTCATGTACTTCAATGTCTACCACGTTATTGCCCTCTAAACTGGTCGCTTCCTGATCCATTGGAACTAGCTGTCCTTTGATGTAACGAGACCGTTTGTACCAATATGACACGATGAATGTATGTGTTGCTATCATGTACTTAACATTCACTATCTCTACTGTGATCTGGCGATGGATCTCTTCATGCACTTTCCTATCCCATCTCTTGTCAAGTAAAGTTGCCAAGAATGTAGAATCTAGATTTTTGCAAATGAGCATAGTATTTGCAGAATTTTAACCTCACAGACATTGAAAAGCTCCACAAAAACAGTTATTGGTAGGTAGAGCACAATTTTCACTATCCGTGTGGGACTACTCCCTCGTAGTGATCATTACACGTCTTTGTAAAGCTTACTCTTAATAGATTCTATAATGCATGAATAAGGAATTGGCCAATCTATGTGGTTCCAATCTGCTTGGAGAGGCAACGTTTCCAAGTGTCCATGGGTATTGGCTTTGTCCAGCAAATAGTAAAAGTGGTCATAAAAAAAAATACCTGCATTCAGCAAGACTTCTTTTAGCCTCCCCTCCTACTGCAGTTGCCCAATGTGTGCATGTACCACAGTCATGATCCCAATCATGTGCTCAATTGGTTGCCACTCTTCATATGATGAAGGATACACATCTGCATACACAAACAATTGAACCTGAAAATGAGAACAATAATTCAATGATTAATGGTATTAATACTGATAACAATAATGAATTGCTTTGAGGTTCAGAGGATTACAATTTATTTTATGTGGTTGCAAGGATGATTGATCCTCTCTGCTAAGTACAAGCTTGTTGTGCATGTAGACATGTTGCACAAGCACCTCCTTTATAGTTGTCCTTCCGCTCTCTGTCTTGAAGTCTTTGATTCTACCCTTCCGTGGCATTATGAAAATGTTCTTCTTGCTTGTATGTTTTCGCCTTCTTGGTTGCATAAGCACCCACCTTCCCTTAGTTATTTAAACTTGTGTCCACCATTGGTTCTATTCATTAACTGTGTTGGAGATAAGTACAGAAAACACTGATGATCTAGGTCTCCTTGGCCTTTGAAGTGTTTCTTCAATGTCCTCCCCGATGCAGGGTATGACCAACATGATATGAAGCGATGGTTTGTAGCCATTGTTTAGAAAATATACAGAACTGAAAGATTAGAGTAGAAGGATGAAGGAAAGCAGTGCGTAGCTAGGAGAATGAAGAGATAAAAACAAGGAGAAGAATACATACGAAGGTAGTTCACTTTAAAATTTTCCTCCTTGACAAGTAAAGACAAGATATCTAGGATGAAAAATTCTCCATCTGTACTTGGGCAGGCGTCTTCAATGCAATTTCTATCAGATTCTCCAAAAAAGTTATATATTTAAGATGAATACCATTGTTTTTGGAATATACATAAAAACCTTTTAAGAATTTTTAAATAAATATAGCTAATTTTCAACGTTACGTTAACTACTTGCTCATTGGTTGGCGGCGGCTATTTTCTCTCTCTTCTAAAAGGCCCTCCAAATGACCTCCGAAATGTTCTAATGTCAGGTTGCTCTGTTTGAAATGCGTATTTCTCTCTCAACCTTTGAAAATTAGTAGGATCTTATGCTCTAAGAACCCGCATACACTCTACTGATAATGGAGAGTGACCTTGAAGATATGAGGGCACATCCTTTGCATTATCATAGTTTGAAACCTATGATCCAATACAAATTAGAAAATCATAAAGACAGAATAATTCATAATAAGACAAGTGTCAACAAAGTAATAAGACAAGTGACAACAAAGCACGAGTAAGCAAATTTGCAGTCTCATCAAATTTTGACATCATGTACACATGCTGTTTCAAATATACTCAAATTAATAGGAACTCCAGTGCCACAAGATATAATAAGTGAAAAATATAACTATACTACTAGAGTGTCATGGATCAAAGCTTGTTACAAAAGACATGTGCACTAAAAATGTTATAAATACATCTATTCTCTATGTGGAGCTAGTAGTCCCCTACATCAACCATAATTCACTAGGAACTCCTCACTAGTATGCAATAATCTAATAGCATTGACTACAATGTATCTAGGCACATGTCTACTCATGTGCACTGGCTCATGACCGTTGTCACACTCCACAAAAGTACAATTAGTTCTTTCATTCCTCCTTATGCTATTGTTGATTACCATCGGTATATTTCCTTGAGTTTAAGGTCTACCACATCGATATACAATCTTTCTGATTCATCATGGGTAATGCCTCTTCCAACGAGAGAGGTAGCATTAGCACATAGCATATATATGGTCATACTCCTAATGTAGTGAGCAAGATGATGCCATGGACCCCATGAATAGATAGGTCCACAAAATGTCCTGAGAGTGACCTCAGAGAGAACTGGGACATGTAAATCCTGTGCAAATAAAAAACATTGACCTCCGCTGACAATCGTAGATGGTGCAATCACATAGCAAGCACCCCAAAAGCTGAAAACCTCTCCATCAGCTCATAGTGATGCTCCAAACTAGCCACCATAATGTCCGATTATATGTCTCTATGGAGGTGGTAAGTGACTAGGTAAGGAATGATTGCCAGACATCTCGGACGGAGAACCGGGAGGTAATTGGTGCGCACATGCCTCCATCTGTTAACTAAAGAACAACTTGACTATGGCACATGTGAGGAAGCATAGATCGATCAAGCCCATGAAAGCCATTATCATCATCAGAAATATGTATAATTGGATTTGGCCATCATCATCAGAAAGATGTACAACTGGATTTTGGCCATAATGATTGTACCTAGATGTATGTTATATATCACTTTGTCTATAGAATTTGAACGAGTCAATGTAGAATGCTTAGAAAAAGAAATATCACTTACTATAGGCTGATTCCTATCTCTCTAGTACTGGGGCATCATGACATCTTCCAAACTCTAGCTCATGGATACATCATTGCCGTTGTGTCCTTCGGTGAGTGCCTTGAAAATTCACACACCAACATGGAACTCTCCGCTCGTAGTATGTCTGTGTCTCATTAGCTTCATGCTGCACGAATCTAGAGGAAATCACAAAATATGTTGAGGAAGGAGGACCTTATCATAGGATCTCGTTAGGCATGCTAGACGAGGCGGTGTACCAAGGATGAGTTGGAATTGGAACAAAAGAAAATTAGAGCAACTACTCATTCAAGTCAGTTATGTATAAGTTTGTAGTGAAAGAAAATTAGAGCAACTACTCATTCAAGTCAGTTATGTATAAGTTTGTAGTGAAAGAAAATTAGAGCAACTACTCATTCAAGTCAGTTATGTATAAGTTTGTAGTGAAAGTAATCATAGCATGTTCAATTTTTCCACTCATATGAATCTAGTAAGTTGTAATCTATATGTAGACTCATTGTTTGTTTGCAACCTATGTCTACATGACATGAAATTTGGTGACTTTATGGGCGAGTGTTTCACAGCTTATAGTTGTTGACATGTGCATTTATTTTTTATTCTAACTTCTTGGATTTGACTTTCAAATATGTAGGAGATATTACTCAATGGGGGGGTAGAGAATACCCGCCCCACTAGTATGCATTTTGAGTCATTGAGGGCCTTTCGGGTGGGAGATGCGACTCAAGACACATTGGGATAAATAGAAGGTATGTAATATTTACTCTCTAGCTATGTACTAGTGATTGTGTTAAATCATAGGTCTATGCATACATGTTTTTTGATCCGAATGTATGTCTATAGGATGTGGCATGAGCTAGGCTATAGGCTGGGCATACATCACATCTTGGCAGGATGGGAAAGAAGGGCTTTATTGCCACTTTTGTAAGTAATTATTAGAATGTTTACATTTGGTCTTATACTTGGGGGGGTCACTCATAAATATGTAAGCGTAGCACGTGGGTTCAACATAAGGAGTTTTTTAGATCCTTTTTTAACACATTTTTTACATACAAAAGGGTACCATTTAAAGGGGGTATTTACAGATCCAATAAAAAAAGGGTGTGTTTTATTCATGACTTTACAGATAAGGGGTTTTAAATTAGGCCTTGAACGCACGTGATATAGAGAGTTTACATATAGTGAACCCCCTGAGGTCTTATACGTGCATGTAGGTGTGTATCATATGTTCTTTATATCAATCAATAACTCATGTGTTTTTTAAATAATAGGTGAAGGACTATGGTCGCGAGCCCACTCCTAAGGAGATAGAGATGGCCACCTATTAGGGTTATAGGCATTTGAAGACCTAGCTACCTCCACAACTACTTTTGTAAGTAATCTTGATTAAATGTCATTCCACTTCTAATTAAAGTATTCAAACATTAGCTAATTAAGTTGCATGGTGATGAGGATATGAAGGAGGTAGATTGACACAGTGCCATTGGGTGCAAATCTATGTCGATCAAGCATCTTGCGCTGGGGGACGATGATTATGAGGATGAAAAGGGTACAGATCATGGAGACTAGAAGGCCCTCCTCCTCCTTGCTCTAGATTCCCAGCGTGTTTTGAGACCCATTTTTTATATTTGGAGGCGTACATAGTTATACGTACTATTACCCACAACATTAGTATAGGATTGGGTAGCCTATGCTAGCCTCACATTCTACCATTTGTACTTATCATATTTGGAGGTGTACATAGTTATACATACTATTACCTAAAACATTAGTATAGGATTAGGTAGACTATGCTGGCCTTACATTCTACCATTCATACTCATAATATTTTACCATTTGTAGACATTATCCACAACATTAGTATAGGATTAGGTAGACTATGCTGGCCTCACATTCTACCATTTGTACTCATCATATTTTACCATTTTTAGACATTTGATCATTTTATATACTTTGTACTCTTTTACGCTTACATTTGCTGGCATCACATTCTACCATTTGTACTCATCATATTTTACCATTTGTAGACATTTGACCACTTTATATACTTTGAACTCTTGTACGCTTACATATATTTACATAATTTGTACTCTTGTACGCTTACATTTGATCACTTTATATACTTTTTACTCTTGTACGCTTACATATGTTTACATTAGCTTTTATTTTTATCAAACTTTTTTCACAAATGTAAATTGTTGAAGTATAATTATATGCTTATTTCTAATGTTATAATCCGCTATGTTGAACTGATATTTTCTCACTTGTGTGCTCGACCTTCAAGAGAGAGAGTTTTTTAGTGTGTGCTCAATCTAATTCGGGTCAAGAGAGGGAGAGAGAGATAGAGAGAAAAGTACTTTGATATTGTATGTATGTGTGTGTGAGCGAGAGGAGTACTGTAATGAGAGAGAGAGAGAGAGAGAGAGAGAGAGAGAGAGAGAACCATTGCACTATAATGTGTATATGTGGGAGAGACAGAGAGAACTGTCGCATTGTTACACTAATTTTTAATCCTGTAAAATAGCCATTATGCGCTGCTTTACGCATTGCCCGTCTTTAGCGATGGACTGAAGGGACCGTCTTTAAGCGATGCCCATGCAGGGACCGTCTTTAAGCGATGCCCATGCATCAAGAGTCCTTTAAGTCATATTGCAAGCATCGCCTAAGTGATGACATTTTGGCGCTTAAGCGACTTCTAAACATTAGTATATGCATCACATAAGTGTTGCATGTAGTAGTAGAGATGAAAACATGCATCGCTATGGAGGTGGTGTGTTATAGTGCTTGGATGTGGCTAGATGGATTCTTAGGTAGATAAAGTCCATAGTTGATTATGGACTTTTCTATGAGGTTGGTACAGAGATATAGCTACATGGGTACACAGATGTTGATTGGGCTTGTAGTGTTGTAGACACGAGGTCTACTAATGGCTTTATGTTTTCATTTGGGAGTGCTACTATGTGAGTTGGAGCAGTAAGAAACAACCAACAGTTACTTCAAATGTCGAGTATAGAGGCAGAATACAGGGGTGCTGCTATGGCAACTTGTGAGGTGCTCGGATTCAGAAGCTACTTAGTGATATGGGTGAGCACATGGATAGGGCAGTTATCATTTGTTGTTACAACATGAGTAGCATATAGTTGGCTAGTAACCCAATATACCATGCTAAAATGAAGCACATTGAGTTACTTTATCACTCTGTGAGGGAGAAGGTTCTAGCAGGTGATGTAGATCTGGTATATGTCATCACCATAGAGGATCAGGTGGCTGATATCTTCACGAAGGCATTGGGCATAGAGAGCTCCATAGGTCTAGGAGATTACTTTGAGTGTAGTGTATGGAGTTGAGCTCAAGGAGGAGTGTTGAGATATCAAGCTCAACTAGTGTTGTGGACATCTTCAAGAATGCATTGGGCACAGAGAGCTCCATAGGTCTAGGAGCTTACTTGGAGTGCAGTGTATCAAGTTGAGCTCGAGGGGGAGTGTTGAGATATCAAGATCAACTAGTGCTATAGACATATTCATAAAGGCATTGGGCATAGAGAGCTCCATAGGTCTAGGAGCTTAATTGGAGTGCAGTGTATGGAGTTGAGCTTGAGGGGGAGTGTTGAGATATCGAGCTCAACTAGTGCTGTGGACATTGATGACCCACTTGGGTGATAGCTTCCGCATCTTTGTCATTGGCATGGTTGTAAGATTATGATGCGGACATTGGTGACCCATTTGGGTGATAGCTTCCGCATTTATGTCATCTACGAGCTTACCTAGAGTGTAGTGTATGGAGTTGAGCTCGAGGGGGAGTATTGGGATATTGAGCTCAACTAGTGCTGCAAACATTGATGACCCACCTGGGAGATAGATTCTACATCAATGTCACTGGCATGGTTGTAAGATTATGGTTGATATGCCACCAGTGATGATAGGCCATGTGTGATAGCCACTTTGGAGTACTAGAGTTGTTGCATAGTTATAGTGCCAGCTTATATAGTCGAGTTCACACTATGGACCGACTATTGTATGTTATTGTAAAGAGAGTACTTTCCCTCATAGTATATACTCTTATTTTTTTTAGTTACATACAATAGTCGAGTTCACACTATGGACCGACTATTGTATGTTATTGTAAAGAGAGTACTTTCCCTCATAGTATGTACTCCTATTTTTTTTAGTTATATGGTTGTAGAGAAGAGAAGAAGATAGAAGAAGACTCACCAATCCATCTCTCTCTTGTGTGTGTGTGTGTGTGTGTTTGTTTACAAGGAACTCAAGCTCTCCCTCTCCCCTGCATTCTCTTTATTGACAAGGGGAATAAATTTTAAATGTAAAAAAAAAGAAACAAGTTAATGTCTGGGCCCTTCAAGAGTATCATGTGTCTATAAAGTATAATAGGAAGGTTAGCTTTGGGAGATTCAACTACTTCTATGCTGATAGTTTGAATGGTGAGTTAGGAGACTTGATGCTAGTACTAAGTAGACTAAAGATTTGAACCATCTGTGATCGTCTCCCACCAATCTAGCAAGATTTTAGGGATTAAGTGTACTTGTTGATAGGGATAGGTGATTCTACTGATATCTGTCTATGGGTTTAATGATTATAAAACGAGATCTTCTTTATGGAAAGATCTTCTTGGCATGGAGTTTTCATCCTTTTTTTTGTGTAATTGGGGACTTCAACATGGTATGTGTGAGGGAAGAGATAGATAGGGAGTTAACAATGTGGTAGTTGGCTCTAAGAAGAGATATTGGTCTGCTTTTTGTGATAAATGGTAGCTGAAGAATGCTTGGTCCTTAGGACCCTAGGCATTTGAGGTGGGACACACTTATACTAGCCTTCAATATGCCAACACTTCCTCTATACTGGACATATGTTATTTTTCTCATGAAGCACCATGGATACCTCATACCATTAAGTGCTCAGTATGGTATAATCACATGTTATCTGATCACTTTCCCCTATGTGTTGACTTTCAACAGACTAGCATTATGAATGTTTTCCCTATAGGAAGTAAAAGAAAACTTATTATTAATAATGAGCTGCTTAAGGATGATGAATTTAAAAAAAGAGTCACTCAACTCAATTGTAATATAATGAATGGTAATAAAAACCCACGGGGTATAGCTGAATAGAGTGCAAGAATCTCTTAAATCATGTGGAAAAAAACTAGCTCAAGAAAGAAGAATAACTCGATCAGAATGTGAAAAGAACTCGCCTTTGAATGAAAAGAAAATCTTGGGAACTGCTTCTGAAAGTGATCAGAAAAAATTATTGGAATTAAGAAAAAACCAAGAAGAGATTAAATTGATGTAGATTAAGAATGCCATGCTCATGGCTAGGAAACATTTCCTTAAAATTAATGACTGTGACCCTAAATTCTTTTTTTATGCCCTTAAAGTAAAATAAAGACAAGACTTAATCATTAAGGTTGAAGGTGAGGATGGTAGAATTACATCAGTTGTTGGCACTTATTATGTTTAGTTTAGTTTTGGGTAGAATCATTAGCCTGTGAGGAAGTATAATTTGAACAAGTACACGAGGCTCAAAAAATATGCTGAAGTTGATTAAAAAATATGTGAATGTGCTAAAATAGCTGAATGGTTGGATATAAAAATTTCTAGGAAGAATCATTAGCTTCGAGGAAGTGCAGTCTAAACAGGTACATGAGGCTCAAAAAAAGATGTTGAAGCTGATAAAAAAATATGATGCTCATGCATGATTTATGCATAAGCTTTACTCATAATGCTATATGCGTAAGCCTCATGCATAGATTTATACATAAGGCCTCATGGATAGCTTTATGCATAAGGCCTCATGCATAGCTTTATGCATAAGGCCATGAGGCATTATGCATGCTTTATGCATAAGGCCTCATGCATAGTTTTATGCTTAAGGCCTTATGCATAGTGCTTTATGCATAAAGCTATGCATAAGGCCTCATGCATAGCTTTTGACATAAGGCCTCATGGATAGCTTTATGCATAAGGTCATGAGGCCTTATGCATGCTTTATGCATAAGGCCTCATGCATAGTTTTATGCTTAAGGCCTTATGCATAGTGCTTTATGCATAAGCCTTATGCATAAGGCCTCATCTATAAAGCATTCTGATTAAAGCTTTATTATGCATAAGGCCTTATGCATAAAGCCTTAGCTTAAAGCTTTATGCATGAGGCCTTATGCATGCTTTATGCATAAGCTTTAGCATAGCTTGCATAAGGCTTAGGGCTTGCAAGGGGCTTGCATAGCGGCATAGCTTGTATAAGCTTTTGTATGTATGCATTACTAATCTTTTTCTCACTCTTTTGTTGGTTTTCTAGGTCCTCAAATCCTCTCTTTCAACATCACGAAAAAGAGGTAAGTGTTTTCATATCTTTCCTCTCTTTCCTCTCTTTCCTCTATTATTATTGCACCCTTGGGGGTGCTGGGGATTTGTTTTGTAGGTTTGCGCTTAAGCTTTATACATTAATGCTTTATTAATAATGCTCATGCATGCTTTATACACAAGGCCTTATGCATAGTTTTATGCTTAAGGCCTCATGCATAGCTTTATGCATAAGCCTTATACATAAGCTTTATGCATAAGGCCTCATGCATAGTTTTATGCTTAAGGCCTCATGTTTAAGGCCTTATGCTAGTGCTTTATGTATAAGGCCTCATGCATAGATTTATGCTTAAGGCCTTATGCATAAGGTCTCATGCATAGTTTTATGCTTAAGACCTCATGCTTAAGGCCTTATGCATAGTGCTTTATGCATAAGCCTTATGTATAAGCTTTATGCTTAAGGTCTCCATGTATAGCTTTATGCATAAGGCCTCATGCGCTTTATGCATAAGGCCTAATGCATAATGCTTTATGCAAGTCTTGCGTAACGGCTTGCATAACGCATAGTGCTTTAAACATAATGCATAGTGCTTTAAACATAATGCATAGTGATTTAAGCTTATGCATATTAGTCAAAACATAATGCTTGCATAACGCATAGTGCTTTAAACATAATGCATAGTGATTTAAGCTTATGCATATTAGTCAAAACATAATGCTTGCATAAGGCTTCTCTAGCTTGCATAAGGCTTGCATAATAATTTTTTAATATTCTCTTTTTTTTTTTGTATAGATGTGGCATGGGTCCTCAACGGTTTGCTAAGGAGGTAGAGGGAATCTTTAGCTATACTCCCACCCCAGAGCAGTTGGTAGCCAGCCAGGCACCTCTTTACTATCAGGTCTGCCGCCCCCCACAGCCCATCAGAGTCCCTTGCGCCAGGCACTTTACCCTTGCCAGACACTTCACTTGTTGCCTTTACATTCACCCCTCATATGTCAGCCCCAGTTAGTGGTGCTACAGCATCTCCTACACCTCCACCTTTAGGAGATGTGAAACCTCACAGTTATCAGGCACTTCACCTGTTGCCTTTACATTCACCCCTCATATGTCAGCCCTAGTTAGTGGTGCTACAGCATCTCCTACACCTCCACCTTTAGGAGATGTGAAACCTCACAGTTATCATGGCTCTCACGAGAGTGGCAGTCATCGTCGTAGGGAGGGTAGTCGTGGAGATAGTGGTGGCGGTCATACCTCACGCTGTACACTAGCACTAAGAGTGAAGGTAGAGGAGATAGACGAGATAGAGGATGCGTAGGGCAGTGCTTTGGGGGTGGGGATAGTTCCTCAGAGTCACCACCACATCATGTGGTGATATATCATATTATGATATCACAGATGTGGCTGGCATAGTTGATGACTCTCATGGGAAGGAGGTGGTAAACTACTTGCACAAGTAGTTTTTGCACACTATAAAGACTGATTTATACATTTTAAGTAGCAAATGGAGAGCTTAGTGGATGATTTCATTAAATCTCTCCATAAGAAGTATCCTATAAAGACTGATTTATACATTTTAAGCAGCAAATGGAGAGCTTAGTGGATGATTTCATTAAATCTCTCCATAAGAAGTATCCTAATCCACGACCAAAGGTTTAACAATAAATGGGCGCGACACAAAATCAAAGACATGCTTAAGAATAGGTCTTTAGTTAAGGAGACATGCAAAGGAGGAGAAAGCCTGAATAGATGCTGGTCAAAATGGACACGGTAAGCCATCTACTACTCATAAGGGCAAGTGGAAGAAAGCCAATAAGGAGCTCTTAGAAGGAGTAGTGAACCAGCAACAAAGAGAAGTGCGGTGAATACAAATGGAGCAATATGGATCGTCACACTTCGGATCTAGAGGTCGTGCATCATGGGAGGCCGAGTTTGTATGTATAGTGCAACTTCATGTCTTTTCTTTTTATTCTCTCTATTTGAGTTGTGTTATAATGTTTGTCTTGTGATGTAGCGTGACATTGTGGTGGGGGTAGAGATCCTACCCCAGTAGAGACTGGCTACCATCGTCGCCATAGTAGAGGAGATACATGGGATTACCTTCACGATGAAGGGATCATCTCGACGAACAATACAATCGAGCAAGGAGAACACCAATGCAGGTAATACTTTTTATTTTTATTTACAAAACATGTTTTGACCTTTATAATACTTTCTATTTTTATTTATATATATCTTCACTTTGTGTAGGCACAAGGTGGACAAGGAGGAGGACAAGATGACTCGGAGAGTGATGACTCCTCCGAGTAGTTGCCCGCTAGTTTTTCTTCATGTATAGTTTTGGTTTATGCAACTATGTTTCTTTTTCAAGCCTCATGTGGCTACCATCGTGTATGGACGACTTCTTGGATATGAGATGAAATTTTTCATCTTCTTTATGTATCTATGTTTTTATTCAAGCCTTATGTGGTTACGATCATGTATGGATAAATTTTTGGATATAAAATATAATTCCTCATCTTCTTTAATCAATATTCGAAGTGCGTTCACAAATCTTTTAATGCATATCTATCTTTAATTTAAGTTTTTATGTTGATATCTTTGTTGATCTTGATTCCTCTATGTACAAATAAGCAAAACCTTAAACCAGAGAGCTGCTTGTACAGAAAATGCAGCTGTATGTGCAGAAAATGCAGTTGTACATCTGCACAAGTAGCTCTCTGGAAATTTTTTTAAATTCCAGAGCGCGTCTATACTGATATGGAAGCGTATATAGATGCGTATATAGATGCGAATATAGATGCATGTCGGTAGACACGCTTATAAACGCGCCCGTAACCTGGTGGTTTATGTGTGGGGCTATGGAGAGATGTACGTCTCCAAGTGTATGCCTTGTCAACTCAACAAGGGCTATGGAGAGATGTACCACGTTGTTAAAATGCATCTATAAACGTGCCTACGATCGCTTTTCCTTATAGTGTAAACAGGTGGTTGAAGAAGGATATATCGACATGTAGTATGTCCCCACGAAGGTCAATATGGCCGACTTTCTCACCAAGCCTGTACCTCATGAAAAGCACCGCGCCTCCCACCTTGGTGCTGGCCTTCTCCCCAATCTCCATTTGAGGGAGGAATCTTCTAAAGAAGATGCTTGATGCTGTTTGTTTGTTTCAAATGTCTACCTTTTACCTTAATAAGGGAGGATGTTAAGTGGCTGAGGTTCCAATTGTCCATTTGAGTGGACGTATGCTTAGATTAAATTTCTTCTCTCCTTGTTTGTAGGAAGATGCTTTCCTGTAGTTTAGGAAAGCATATTGCCATTTTATTTCAAATGTAACGACTCTTACCAAACGGCCACTACTATTTGTAGTGACCTTAGTTTGTATAAAGAGACACTCTCTTTCATTTGGAAATATGATCAAACTTGCAAGGTGTTACACACTCAAGTCTCTCTCTCTCTCTCTCTCTCTCTCTCTCTTTGTCCCTACTCTACTCATTCTTCTCACCAACCTTATAGTTCTCCCAGCGCAAGCCTTTAAATTGAAAGTGACCCCTCTCCCCCCCTCCCCAATTTTTTTTAAAAAAAAATTGAATGCTATCCCACGACTTTGGCCTTCAAAATGTGAAAGCAAAATTTAGAAATTGGTTTTGTAAACAAAATTTAGAAATTGGTTTTTATTTACAACCTTAATTTTTCTTGGTACTTGGTACAAAGGTGAAGGCCATTGCACCCTTCAATTTTCAGAGGCACCTCTAAAGGGTTCAAATTTCAGCGCCAAGGAAACGTTTTTTTTCTTTAAAAATGAAAGATGAATTCAGAAGGCAGCCTATCTAGTTGTACAACGACAACGCATCGAAAATGTCAAGCCTTGAGAATCGAGATTTCTTGTACGCAAATATTCCCTACACGTAGATATCCTTTGTAGCGTGCGCTCTGCGCAGACACTTGGCACAGGGCCCCAGGGGGAAGAGCATGAGGGAACAGCGTGTCTCTCGGAAGAGCTTTGACATGGTAGCAGTCAAGTGGACATTTAAAACGTTTTCCTGAATGTTCAAGGGCCCCTGATCAGACATTTCTTGTGAGGGTAACGAAAAGCTATAAGATATATCATAAGAAATGAGAACAAATTGCGCACGGTATTAGTGACGTGAGGATACTACGTCAAGGTTGAAATTACGCTCCTCTCTTTGCATAAGAATGAGAATAAATTGCGCACCGTATTATTGACGTGAGGATAGTACGTAAAGGTTTAAATTACGCTCCTCTTTTTTCAGCAAACCTGTGTGCCCCTTGAAGAGAAGGAATACTACGAAACACCAGAAGGAACAATTATTGGGACGGCGAATGCCATGTTGTTGCCTGCTTTCGGTTGGTAATTTGGGCAGGACTGTCATCTAGCGACGTGTCGACTCTCGAGGCTTAGCTTGCCTTGTTCAAACTTCAGGCTACCTCAAGAAAAGTCTCGAGCTGGCTCCCTCGTGCATGACTGCATGGAAGTTGAAATTCAATACAGTAAAGCCTTGCAGTCACGACACTATTGTTCAGCCCACCTGTAACCTAGTTTACAGTGTAATTTTCTTGGTTTTCTGAGTTGAAATTTGTACATTTTAGTTATAAATCTCTATATTTATACAATTTGCTGTGATTTTCAAATGTAAATCCCAATTAAACCTACTCATTTTAAAGGTTGAAAAAAAACCACCAGTGATTCAACCCATTATCTAGAGTCTTGTTTTTTTTTTTTTGTTTTTTGTTTTTGTCATGGAAGACTAGTCTATCGATGACTCCAAAGATACTAGTACTAGAAGCTCAACAGAGGCCTAACAATTGGCCATTTCCAATTGCCAGGAAAACGTACGCGTTGTCGGTTCATCAGGGTGACAAGAGCCGGGTTCTCTCCGTCCGTTGTCGCTCGCTGCCTGCTTCACACCCTACACATAGATAACGACCCCTGGCCCTGTGCAGACGTACCGCGCCTTTCATCCGGCTGCCCCAATTAGTTGTGGCCTTCACTCGCAGACTTTCTCTATAAATACTTACTAAACCTGCAATATTCATACAACTAGCATCTTCTCTCTAGCAGCTCTAGCTTTCCACATACTAAGGCGATCCAGCCCTACATCGTTCACACGCACTTGCAGCCTGCACAATCTCAACACCACTCGTACCAGACATTTCCTGTGCCCGGCCTTCTTGCAATCGTCAAGAAAGATGGCTCAAGCTGACCTCCCCGAATCCACGGCCTCTACCATAGTGAATTCGAAGGCCATTCAGCCCAGCAAAGATCAGGAATCTCTCGACCTCATCGAGAGCCTTACCCTTCACGCAGACAGTGTGCAAGTGGAGACTCTCTCCGCCATACTCAAGAGGAACGCGCGCACAGAATACCTTCAGAGGTTCGGCCTCGACGGAAGGACTGATCGTGAGAGCTTCAAGGCGCTGCTCCCTGTAATCATGTACGAGGATCTTCAGCCCGAGATTCAACGCATAGCCAACGGGGATACATCACCTATACTCTCAGCCTACCCAGTTTCCGAGTTCCTCACCAGGTGCGGAGTTTACACTGAGTCCTTTGTTGTAATTGGTTGTTTTGAAGCTGTGACCAGAAAGAAGCACGCAATTATTGATGTTGCGTCTTGCATGCAGCTCTGGCACCTCTGCGGGAGAACGCAAGTTGATGCCAACGATACATGACGAATTTGAAAGGCGTTGCCTCCTCTACAGCTTTCTGATGCCCATCATGAACCAGTAAGGACTTGCTCAGTTCAAGTTAACATAATATACAAATTTTCTGCTATGTTGTAAGGCACACACAGTTCGTGAATCCGTTTCTAATCCACGCGCAATCGTCTCAGGTATGTTCCGGACCTGGATAAGGGGAAAGGCATGTACTTCTACTTCATCAAGTCAGAGGTGAAGACTCCGGGGGGCTTGCTCGCTCGTCCTGTTCTCACAAGCTACTACAAGAGCCACTGGTTCACAGAACGTCCATACGATCCTTACAGTGTGTACACGAGTCCTAACGAGACTGTGCTATGCCCGGACCCTTATCAGAGCATGTACTGCCAGATGCTGTGCGGGCTGCTGCAGCGGGCGGACGTGCTGAGGATGGGCGCCGTCTTTGCATCGGGCTTCCTCCGGGCCATCCACTTCCTAGAGGACCATTGGGCTCAGCTCTGCCATGACATTCGCACAGGCCAACTGAGCGACGCCATCACGGATGAGCCCGCCAGAAACGCCGTATGGAAACTGCTTAACTCCACGGGTCCCAACCCGGAGCTGGCGGATACTATCGCCCATGTCTGCGCCAGCTGCGAAGAGAAATCCAACTGGAAAGGGGTCATTCTACGCCTCTGGCCCCGCACCAAGTACATTGACGTCATCGTGACGGGTGCCATGGCGCAGTACATCCCCACCCTTGATTTCTACAGTGGTGGCCTCCCCCTCGTCTGCACCATGTATGCCTCTTCCGAATGCTACTTCGGCGTCAACCTCAACCCCCTTTGCAAACCTTCCGATGTTTCCTACACCCTCGTCCCCAACATGGCTTACTTCGAGTTTATCCCGGTAGTTACCCGCACCTTGAATACTCCCCAGCATATCAGCGGTTCAGATTATCTCGTGGAGCTTGTCGATGTTCAAGTCGGCCAAGAATACGAGCTTGTGGTTACTACATATGCAGGTGAGATGAATTGTAGAGCCCTTGCACTATGTCACTTGCTTTCTGGCTCACTCTTAGAACCCTCTTTTTGAGTACATATGCTGATCACTGGCGCCCTTCTTGCTCCAGGCCTCTATCGTTACAGGGTGGGGGACATTCTTCGTGTCACCGGATTTCACAACAACGCTCCACAATTCCAATTCGTTTGCCGGAAAAACGTTGCCCTCAGCATCGATTCCGACAAGACGGATGAAGACACGCTTCATCGGGCTATCGAAGCGGCAACGACCATGCATCTAGACCAAAACCTTGCTAGGCTGATGGAATACACCAGCTTCGCAGACCTCTCCAGAATTCCGGGTCACTATGTTCTCTTCTGGGAGGTGCAGTTTCATTGCGCAGATCAAGTAGCTGACTCTATTCAGGACATACTCGAGAAGTGCTGCCTTACCATTGAGGAAAACCTGGACACTGTGTACCGTCAAGGCCGTGCCTCTGACAAGTCTATCGGACCCCTTGAGATTAGACTTGTAAGACTCGGTACGTTTGATCACCTCATGGACTATTGCTTGAGTAGGGGAGCGTCCATTAATCAATACAAGGCTCCACGCTGCGTCAAGTCTGTTGCCATAGTCGAACTCATGAATGCCAGAGTGATAGGAAGCTATTTCAGTCCTCGTTGCCCTTCATGGTTCCCGGGAGGACGCCAATCCGTTTAACTCAGGGTTTGGGAAGTGATAGATTCAGCTTAGCCTACTCATTTTTTGAAAGCTGTCTGAAGTTGTACGGAGAACGAAGAATACCTCCTCAAAATTCTTTCTTAAGTTTTAGTTATAAGTTAATAAAAAATCTTCAGTTTTAGTTATAAGTTAAAGTGTGTGAAGAAAATGTTTGTTCAAAATTATAATTTATGCTCCATAAAATATAGTTTCCACACGTTTAATACAATACATAGGGCATGTAGTGATATTAGGTAGCGATTGAAAAAATCAATATAGAAGTAGCAAAGCACCTGTTTTTAGCTACGTTTGTTAAAAATAACATATTCAACATATAGCATTGCTAGAGAATATGGGTGCCAAATTTTTTTGTTTTGGGATTAATTGATTTGTTGAGGTGGTATAACTTTAGGAGTGAGAAATGAAGTGACCTTAGTGTCTAAGGTGTGGAGATGCGACGCAATTTTTTTTCTAATTCTCAAGTTTGTCTCGATCTTTCTTAATCCCCTCAAATAAAAAAAGGAGAGATGATGTCGCCATTTTGAGGTTGTGGCCTCCAATCCGTGAGAGAGAAAGCGATTCGCCTTATATGCAATGTTGTTTGTGAGAGAGAGCATCCGATGGTTGTAAAAAAATAAAATCAAAAGCTTGGCTCTGAATCAGACAGAGATAAAGTATGTGAAGCAAACGAAGAGTTTAAAAAAATTTCTGACTATGCGTGTTTTAACGTTAGCATATGATTTGATGGTCATTTTTTAATTAAAAAAATTAGAAGCTTGGCTTTGAATTAGATGGAGAGTTAAAAAAAAATCGAAACCTTGACGTCCGTGCGTGTTTTAACATTAGCATATGATTTTGAACTTTAGAACATTAATTAATTAATTGAGCTCCTTAACGTTAGCATATGATTTTGGACTTTAGAACATTAATCACTACTACAAGAGAATTATTGTTTTCGACGCTTAGTTTCCACCATGTTTGAAATATCGGGGGCACGCAAGATCTGGAAAGATTTTGCATTTCAATGAAAGATAGTGATCGTCGAAATTAGCATCGAAAAGAACGTCGAAATATCCGTCGAAAATAGCGTGGAAATTTTATTTTTTTGACTCTTATTTCCACGCTATTTCCCACGTATTTTTCGATGCTTTTTTCCACTCTTATTTCGACGCTTTTTTTGACGCTTATTTCAACACATATATCGACGGCACAGGTTTTTACAGTAAAACAAAACCTCTCTTTTTTTTACGTTTTTTCTCGTGCGCGTGTGTTTTGCTTGCTTCCTCACCAGGCATGCCTCATTTTCCCTCACTCCCATCTCCTCTTAGTTACATGTACATGTGATGTAAAATGTATGTGTGTGTAATTATAAGTTTTTTTTTTTTTGCTTTCTCATTTGTTTTGCAGGTTCTTTCTCTCTCCCAAGCTCTTCTCCACCTCCTTGTTTGCCCCTCTCCTCTCCTCTCCTTGATAAATTGGTGTGTGTGTGTTGAAGGATAAACCTCCTTGTGTATCCATGCTATTCACACTTTTAGGGTTTTGTATTACTAATTCTTTTCTCAACTTTTTGTTTTGTTTTGTAGGTCTTCTAATCTTCTCTTTCAACTTCACCAAAAAGAGGTAAATTTTTTTCTCTCTTTCCTCTCTTTTCGATTTTGTATGTATGCATTAGGTTCTTAGGGCTTTTGTATGTATGCATTACTAATCCTTTCCTCACCCTTTTGCTGGTTTTTTAGGTCTTCTAATCTTCTCTTTCAACGTCACCAAAAAGAGGTAAGCGCTTTCCTCTCTTTCCTATCTTTTTATCCTCTCTTTTCTCTATTTTTATCTACCAAAAAGAGGGGTTTTGTTGTGTAGGTCCTCTATACATAGAGCTTAATGCACATGCATTGAGCTCTAATCATAGAGCTTAATCTATGCATCAAGCTCTATTCGTATAGCTTAATGCATAGATTAAGCTCTATGCTTGCATTCAAAATGCATAGAGATATATGCATAGATTAAGCTCTATGCATGCATTAAGCTCTATCTATGCATGCATTAAGCTCCATGCATACCTTAAGCTCTAAATAGCTATGCATGCATTAAGCTCTATGCATAGAGCTTAATTCATGCATAGAGCTTAATCTATGCATGCATCAAGCTCTATGCATGCATAGAGCTTAATCTATGCATGCATTAAGCTCTATGCATGCATGCTTAATGCATAGTGCCAGGGTACGGTTTAGTTTAAGATAGCGTGGCTTGCATAGTGCTTTATGCATAAGCCTCATGCATAATGCTTTATGCATATGCTTTATGTATAAGGCCTCATGCATAGCTTTATGCACAAGGCCTTATGCATGCTTTATGCATAAGCTTTAGCATAGCTTGCATAGCGGCATAGTTTGCATAAGGCTTACATAAGCTTTAGCATAGCTTACATAAGCTTTGGTATGTATGCATTACCAATTCTTTCGTCACCCTTTTGTTGGTTTTGTAGGTCCTCTAATCCTCTCTTTCAACATCATGAAAAAGAAGTAAGTGCTTTCTATCTTTCCTCTATTATTATTGCACCCTTGGGTGTTGGAGATTTGTTTTGTAGATTTGCGCATAAGCATTATGCATAATGCTCATTCATGCTTTATGCATAAGCCTCATGCATAGCTTTATGCATAAGACCTCATGCATGCTTTATGCATAAGGCCTCATGCATAGTTTTATGCATAAGGCCTCATGCTTAGGCCTTATGCATAGTGCTTTATGTATAAGCCTCATGCATAGCTTTATGCATAGGCTTTATGCATAAGGCCTCATGCATAAATGAATGAATGTTGAGGGATAACTCATGTGTATGCTCTTACTAAAGTGTCCATGTGGGATTTGTTATGTGTGTGTAGAAACATGTCTTGCACTCCAGATGAGACACTGGCTTACTCTCCATCCTTCTCTCCATATGCCATGTTGCCTGACCACTTTATGGATTTTTTAGCACAAGCCACGCCCGAGCAAAGAGCGATGGCACAACAATATTTTGGGAGAGGGGCGAGCACTTCGGCCACACCATTGGGGATACCACCACCGCTAACCCTAGTTCACCTATGTACAAACCCCACAAAGAGCCACTAGAACCCCTCCCTTAGGTCGCTCGTCCACTCATAGAGGACAACGATCGAGTAGTGGAGGTGGAGGCGGTTGTTGTCCAAGTGGGGGCATGGATGGGTCTATGCCCCCACGTGAGCGTCCTTCCCCATCTAGCGCTAGAAGCACTCCACGCTCGCGATCATTGACGTTTCGACACACACCCCACACCCGCCAATGGAGAAAAATTTTACACAATTGTCAATTGCAATGTGGTTTTGGATAATGTCAGGCAAGAGATGAAGAGTCGCATCCGCGAGCTTTACCACATTGTCTTTGCAAATGACTTTATGACTTTATGGCCAAAGTTGGATAAAGACAAGAAAGATAGAGTCATAAATCAAATCAAGGATGAGTACAAGCTTGCCGGGCGATAGTGATGTCATCCTGATAAGGTGGATAAAGGACCACATGGTGGATGTCATGAAACATTGGCGGGGAGATGTGACTAATGTAAATTTCACATCTTGCAATATAATTTGGCCATTGTTTGCACTTGTGTGAATTGTCTACCTACTTTGTAATGTCAAAAACATTATGGCACTCTGTAACTTTTTCAACAAGTTCGCTTCGTTCTTCACATCAGAGTAGCGTTGCCTTTGGTACTTTGCAGCTGGATGCACCATTATGCCAAAAAAAATTTAATACCTGCACACGTCGAAATAAGCGTCAAAAGTTTCCTGCATCCGTCAAAATGCTAGTCAAAATAGTAGACAAAATAACCGTCGAAATAGTAGTCGAAATGTTAGTCGAAATAATCATTGAAAAGGGTGTCGAAAAATGCGTGGTAAAATCACTTTTTTCGACTCTTGTTTTGACGCTTATTTCAACATCCATTTCAATGTTTCTATTTCGACGCTTTTTTCGATGGATATTTTGACGTTTAGGGGATTTCAAGCTTAGTTCTAAAGCGTCAAAAAAGCGTGGATAATGGCCCCACCTCTTATAGTGAATTAATTAATCCATCTTGTTATAGAGCTTGATTAATTAATTAATGTAGCTAGCCTAAATATGCACGCTATTGTATTGCATTGGGTTCTTTTAGGTACAAGTTAATGTAGCTAGCTTGAATAAGTTAAAAAGAAACACTTGTAGTGATGGAAATCATCAGTACTTCTAGGCATTGGTACTTTAATAAGTTTGTATGACTTTGAATTTTATTTTCTATGATTTCTTCTTGGTTTTAATCATTTTCATCCCTCTTCCTAGCTTGGGGACATCTAAGCATACTCAACCATGAACACCCTTCATAAGCACCGTCATTCGAATTACAACCTTTCTTAAAAATAGACAAATTGATTCTTCTTCAATCTTCTGCACAGCCTGATTATGTCTGAATCAGATTTTGCCTCCTGAATCTGATTTCGCCTCCTGAATCTGATTTTTCCTCCTGAATTTGATTTCGAAACAGCACCTGAATCTGATTTCGCCTCTTGAATCTGCAGCAGTATGCAGCGCCTGAATCTGCTCACTTGCTTTGCATGCTCCTATTGTAGGCTCCATCCTAATCAACCATTGTGGTTGAAACCACCGTGAATCGCTAGCATTTACTGCTTATCACATCTTTCACAAACTTCAAGGAAAATTCAGACTTTCTGACAAACAAACTGACAAACTGTTTAACTATGTATCACTTCCCAAACACACAGCAAACTAATCCATAACACAAAACTACATTACATAGAATACTTCCAAAACATCTTCATCACATCAGTCTTCAAAATAAACTACAAAATGACAATGCCACAGTGACAACCAGATTGACAAAACACACTGCATCTTCATTGTCAAAATAACTGTGAACTATCTGATTACATAAATATCCATATCTGCGAATGAAAAATCCTTCCTTTTCTATTGCGGATAACCACTACTACTTTGCATGACATTTCTAACTTCCATCCAAATTTCAAAAGACACTTCACACTACATCCGATTATGACAAATTGAAAGACAAAAAAGTAGACAAAAGTAGCATCTAATTTTCAGCCTTAAACATGTACAACACTAAGCTCATGGCCTTGACAAGGATAAATGTGTACAAGACTAAGCTCATGGCAGACCATTGTGGGCTACCATATTGAAGGCTAAAGAAGATGCTATAACAATCCTAGGTACACAAATTGTGCTCTCTACTCCTTGAGCAATATAGAAGAACCTTACATTTGAACCCATGCACCTTGCAATGTATGAATGATCTTGCTCCAAAATTCTCCTAGAATTAAAAAGAACATAAATTTTTAATAAAAATAGTCAAGAAAATCTAACATATTTATTCACAACTATGAAGCCAACTAGTCAATTCAAAAAATGAAAATTTTTATTCTTAACTATGAAACCATATGATTAATCATAAAAACTTGACATATTTTATGACTATTTTTTGTGCTATATTGCTACCAATATAGCACAAAGATGTGTATGAAGACAAATCCTTTATGCTATCTAGCTCAATATTAGTACTATATAGAACATAAGTTTGCATCAACACAACTATGTTGTACATATGCTATATACCTCAATATCAATACTATATATTACTTCCTCCATGCTATATAGCTCAATATCCATACTATATAGAACACAAGTTTGCATCAATATAGCTATGCTTTACATGATATATGCTATCATAGAAAGTAGCCCAATATTTGTGCTATATAGAACAAAGAATTACATGTAAACACTTAACATATTCTATCAATGTTTACCTCCTATATAGCTCAATATCAATACTATATATCACATAGATTTACATTAAAGCTATGCTTTAATGATATGTGCTATCATAGTGTCTACACTATATAGTCCAATATTATTAGTACAATATATCACATATATTTGCATCAGTATAGCTATTATTTACAGATATGTGCCATCATAGATAGTATACAGTTCTAAGAAATAATAAACAAACTAGGTTGTGCTATGAAGCACATGTGCATACTAGATAGTTTGTGTGATTCATGATATAATGTATTGTGCTATGAAGTGCATACTAGATAGTCTGTGTGTGATTCATAGCACATACCAAGTCCTATTAATATAGTGTATTGTGCTATGTAAGAGAGGAACATGCACCAATAGAGATTTCATTTAATGTTTATATAATATATATAATAGAATACGCCATATAGCATACACAAAGCTATATGTATTACTATGCTATAGCACTTAAGAACATGCACTATATAGCTCTTAGAAATCTTTGTGTTATAAAGAACATGTTAATACTAGGTAGTTTATGTATAATTCATATACTACATACCAAATGCTATTATACTGTGCTATATAGTACAGAAACATGTACTAATAGATCAACTATTCTTTAGTGTCAAAGCACTGTATAATTGATGTTATATAACAAACAAATAGATGTATATATTATTATGCTATATAGAAAAATAACATGCACTAATAGATCTATTCTTCAATGTCAAGGCAATATATAATTGATAGATTGGGCTATATAACATAAAAAAAGAAACATGCACTGATAGAGTTGTTTTTAAATGTAAAAGCCCTAAATAATTGATAGGTTATGTTATATAAAACATACATAGAGGTGTAATTCAAAGCATAGTAACATGTACCAATAGATCTATTCTTCATCTTCTATGCATTAAACAAAATAAATGATACAATTTGTCATATAGAACACACAAAGCATTACACCCATATTACTAGCTATGTATTAACGGCAAAACTAAATATATATAAGGATTGTATTATACTAGAATTTCATATAGTAGAATGCATTATGCATTCACTAGTGGTGTTGAATTTATAGTGGTGGTCAAACTATGGTGTAAGACATAAATTACATTGCAAATTCTACAAAACACAAAAAACTTGCATTAATGCATTCCTTAATGATAAGAAATGTCAAAGGTTAATGCTCAATATGTAATGTTCCTTCCATTGCCTTGATAATTGAAGATCTTTCCTATAGCTTGGGATACCCTTTTGAATCATGTTTCCAAAACTAAGATCACACCTCCCATAAATTGTAGCTTTCGATGACATCCATCCATAACTTGGACTCATGAGATGAACTATAGACCTGTATCTATGAAAAGACTTCCATAACACGACATACACACACACACACATTCTTGAGGGTAGTGTTAAGAGTCTCTCTCTCTCTCTCTCTCTCTATATATATATATATATATACATATATATATATATACATATACATATATATATATACATATACATATATATATATACATATATATATATATCTCACTCGCGCATGCACACGCGCACACAAAAACACTCTTAAACACACAAACAAAAGATTCTATAACCAACACACTATTTAAGGTAGTAGTAAGAATTACACACACAGAGAGAGAGAGAGAGAGAGAGAGAGAGAGAGAGAGAGAGAGAGGGCCACAATCACTCCTCAGAGTAGTGGAGCCATGAGGGGCGTTTTAGTTAGTTTCTTTATCTTTTCTGAGTTTAATTTCTTTAATTGGTTCTTTTATTTTTTGAAGAGATATGCTACTTTCAAATTTCATTCATGGTGCAAGAGATAACACAATAATTGGTGTCCATGGACACCAAATTAAGCCACCATTCCATCCTTTCACCCAAAAGAAAATGTTGTAGTTGATGCATTAAGTAGACATCCTTCAATTACAAACATTTTTGTTCTTGATATGCATTATATTGATACTATGCATGACACTTATGAGAATGACCCTAATTTTCATCATGTATGGTTAAAACTACACTCTAACAATTTCTTGCCTACTAATAACTATTCATGTCGTGATGGATTTCTTTTCTTTGAGAAATAACTCTTCCATTTAGACTTCTTCTATTGGAAGAATTGCATAGTCCCACTTACATTGGCCATAGAGGAATCATTACTACTCTCAAAGCTGTGTTCGATGATTTTTATTGGCCTAATGTAAAAAATGATATTTCTAGTTTTTCTTTGAATTTCTTATTTGCCAATGAGTCAAGTGACATCAAGGAAAACAACACGGCTGACTAATGCCTTTACCTATTCCTAAAGGTCCTTGGCAAGAAGTATCTATGGATTTAAGTACTAGTTTACCTACTGTTACCTCTACACGAAATGATATGCTTTGGACTATTTTGATAGATTTAGTAAGAAAGCATATTTTATTGCATGCAAAAAGACATTGACTGCTTCACAAACTACACATCTTTTCATCAAACATGTTTTCACACATCATGGTCTACCTAAAGTAATTGTATCTAACCGCCGTGACTCTAGATTTTGTAATCATATTTAGATTGCTTTATTTTCAAATCTTGGATCTAACATTGATTTCACATCTACTCAAAGAAATTGCTAGACCAAAGCTACTAATAGTACCATCCTAGATTTATTGAGGTCTTACACAATATCCACACCAGAAATTGGGACCAACATCTTCATTTACTATAATTTGCTTACAATAATACACCACACTCAGCTACAAGAAAAGCTCCTTTTGAAGTCGTGTACGGTAAGAAATTACGGACACCTACTTCTTAACTTTCACACACTGTTCCTTTTGATGATTTCACAGAGATTATACCCATTTACAACAACAAGTATGTGAGGATGTAGCTAAATCCCAAACAAAATAATAAGAAATGCAAGCCATTTTCCGTCAACCAAGGTAATCATGGACAGCTTTATGTTGAAAAAAGAAGACTCGAAAGTGTTGAGACAGACATCTCATAATTAAATTAGCCCCTAGATTTTACAGCCCATTCAAGGTTCTGACAAAAATCAATGATAATGCCTATCGTCTCGATATTCCATCATATTGGCATATTCATAACTCTTTTCACATTAGTCTGCTCAAACCATTTAGATGCCCTCTTCCTGCCTATCCAGTATATGATGACCCACCAATCTTAGACGAAGATTCTAAAATCTTAGAACTAGAAATTATTTTAGATCATGAGCAAACAATCACAAGGAAAGGTAATGTTTGTCATAGATATCTAGTTAAGTATAAAGGAAAATCCATAGAAGATTCTCAATGGTTACCTGATCATGCCCTCACTGCCTATCCATCCTTGATTGCATCTTATATAGAGGGATACTAGCCTATGATTATTATTGTGATGATTTTGTGACAATTGAGGATTATTGCTTGTCACCCCGAGGCATGTTATTGAGGATGAATCAATGGAATATTTTATATATTCCCATGTTGTGTACTTACGGATTCTTAAAAGGATTCATATAATATTTTATTCCCAATTTTTTATGTTATGAATTCTCCTAGACAGGTTTAGATTGGGATGCGTTTCTAAATCTAAGCGATTGTAGCTTAGTTTATGCATACGTGAATGAATCCATACATTCATAGGAGTATTGGTTACATCATCTTATTGATATGAAATTTAAGATCCTTCATCTCAAACTTCTGTCTAACTAAGATCTTTACATCAAATATAATGAGGAGATGTGGGGTTAGGAATTGCTCAATTCTTATCTTGCTACTTGCCGTGGGAGCACGTGAGGTATCCTCACTCTCACTCAGAGGGCGAGCGGAACTGACACCACCACTTTCCCTGATTGAAAGTGCATATGATCAACCTCCTCATCATAAAGATATCTCCTTGTAGTCAATATTTTTTGCGAGATGCAATTTTGGTTTTTCTCAAGGTAAGGTCGAGGAAAACGGGAGTGTGGCTCCATGTTGCACCTCACAAAGGTTTAGTTTGTTGTTTTACCCCTTCGCACCCATGTTTCTTTTTAAAATGTCTTGTGTTTTTTGTTTTTTTAAAATGATTTTTTGGTGTTTTCTATGTGAGTTTTTGCATGTTGTGTATGAAGTGCAACTAATCTAAATGCATATGTGAGCGTGTTTTCTTTGGGGTAGGATTTTTATGCCACTGAATTATCCTTTAAAGCATCAAGAATCAAAGCTTTTCAATCTCAAGAATCACATATTTCACTATTCAATTAATGTCACTGCACAAGTGTAAAGCTAAAAATAATGGTAAGACAATGAAAATAAATGAATGACCAATGTAGCATGCAACTTCTCCCAACTGGAGGTTTGATTGTGAATGGTGTATGTGTGTGAGTGCATGTGGATGGAAGAAAAGAATAGATGGCAAGAATATGAAAAAAGGTGGAGTGGCCTAAACCTGAGTACAATCTAGATTGTTGTGTCGTAAATTAATGTATAGTTCAATCACTCGGTTCGATAGTGGAGATGTGAGTGCTATGAAGGTGGATCTATGTTTGTGAAGCACCTATGAATGTACTGTGCACTTGGCAAACTCTGTGAAGGTTCATACTCGTGAGGATCACGTTTTTGAGGCTTCATGCATGTGAGGTTCATGCTTGTGAGGCTTCACGCTCATGAGGATCACGCTTGTGAAGGTTCATGCCTGTGAGGCTGACGCTTGTGAGGGTCACACCTCAAGAGCCACATTGACGAGGTTGAGAGGTGGAGACACAACCCCACTTTAGCTACTATTAACAAGTAAAAATATGAGGGAATCAATCCAAGGAGTCACTGTGGATCTGGGAGCGTGAGGATCACACCTTGGGGGGGTAACACTAAGGAGGCTAGGAGATATGAGGCTCACACAAGCAAGCCCACAACCGAAATTCTAAGGATAGAGGACTCACACCTTGAAAAGGCAACACAAACAAGGTCCGGAGGTGTGAGGCTTGCGTCCACGAGGCTCATGGTTGTGTGAGGAGACCCACGTGAAGGCTAAGACGTAGGACCAAGACAATTTCATTGTCAGCTACTAATTTCTTGCTAGTTGTCATGTTAGTGTGAAGTAAATGAGGAAATTAAATGCACAAACACAACACCACAAAAGGTTCTTTCACACCATTGCAATAAACAAAGTGCCAACCTCAAGTAATTAATATACTTGTTCAGTCCAAATTCTAGTAGAAGGTTAATAAATTTTCTCTCTCCTCACTAACTAACCATTCAACACTTTTAATTTCAACCCAAATTTGAATGCATAGTGAGAAAAAACAAATTCTAGCCTTGACCCCACTTTCCCAAGCCAAGAAGGTCCCACTACACACACTACTGAGAGATACAAAGCCACTTGTACAATGATCTTGCCCAATTTTAGAGCACTCTCTGAGAGATCAATCAAGCGAGTAACTCAATTTCCACCCCAATTCCATACATAGTCTTTTTCTTGGATTCACATACAGTGTGGTGACTAGCAAACCACTTGAGAGAGGGATTAAGAGACGATCGAAGATAGAATTAGCCGTATGATTAGAATTTAGAAGAATCAACCCTAATCCCCTGTGTGCTCCACCTAATCAAGAATTAGCAAAGATTATTAGTGAGTCAAATCCTGATCTTGTGCACCACTGAGAACAGAGATCAGTAGAGAGACATTCTTCACAACATCCGAGGATAAGAAAATTTAATAGAGAGAGGGAGAGGGAGAGAAAAAACCTTGGCCCTTCTGCTTGCTCTCCTTACTTCCTTGCAGCGGCAGGCTTTGGCGCGGTTTGGTGCCTTGTTTGCTTTAGAGGCCAGGTTTTCTTGCCTCTTTTCTACGCACTGCACACGACACGCGTCACCTTCACGTTTGCCTCAACGTCCAGCCCACGGGCATTGACACGCCTTTCTCTTTGCTTTTTGTAGCGCTTAACAATACCAACGTCTTCTCTCTCTCTGCTTTTTGTAGCGCTCAATGCCAACATCACATCTTCTCTCTCTGCTTTTTGCAATGTCCAGCACACTGGTGTTGACACGCCTTCTCTTTTCCTTTTGCAGTGCTCAACTTCTCTCTCTGCGTTTTGCAGCGCTTAACATCAACGTCTTCTCTCTCTGATTCTTGCAATGTCCAGCACAAGAGCGGTTTTGTTGCAGTGTCCGATGCATTTGCCTTCTTGTAATAGCCGCCTCCTTTGGCTTGTGGCCAACGCCTCTCCTTGCGCACGCCTTGCCTTCGCTTCGTTGTGTTGGGATTAATGCTCGTGTATCCGAACAGGCACAATCAATACCTATAAATAAATGTATTATCTAATTAATAATAACAACGTTTCATCTGCAACAGCGCGTCTCCCTCCTTCTCCCTCTCGTCTCTGTGCAGGGCTGCCGGCATGGCAACGCCAACATGGTGGTAGGACCCTTCTCCCAAGTTCTACATGGTATAAGGCCTACCTTTCTGGTGCGCCTCCGGGGCCCTATTGTGCACGCTTCCCGACCTCAGCAAGCTACTTCTCCTGGCGCAATGCTTGCCACCAAATATGTTGTCGCCTGCTCTCACTGGCGGGCTGCACGTCATGCGCATGCGCAAACCAGCAGCAGCCGCCCCACGGTACGTACTTTGCCCGCGCTGATGTCGTCAACGCCACTCAAGTGCAGGCAGGCCTCGCTGTCGCCACCCTTGTCAACGACACCACGGCCAGCAACACCCAGTCGCCAGTGTTAGGGTTTGAACGGCACTATGGATTTTCAAACGACATTTACCGTGTAGTCTTGGCATTTTTGTAACCGGGTTTGAAGGGCACTATGGATTTTCAAAAGACTTTTAGCGTGTAGTCTTGCCATTTTTGTAAGCATGGCAATTTTTTAGTGAGCTCTTCTACTTTCTATTGACATATTAAAAAAACCTTCTACATGTAAAGTCTTTATACAAATTTTTTTACTTTCAAAAAAGTATATGAATAATATCCAAGAAGTAACATAGAATGTATTAGTATGTCAAACCTATACAAGTCTACTTGCAAAAGAGGATTAGTACAAAGTTGTTTATATATATAATTGGAAAGCCTTTGGCACAAGGACACAAAAAAGCTCATGAGTGGGAACAAAAGATAGGTGAGGAAAACCATGACTCATGAGCATCAAGTGGCACCATTTAAAGCATAATAGATAGAGAAGGATGGTAAGAACACAAGCCCAAGTGAAGATGTCTGCATGGGTATAGATTTCCTGTTCTTCAAAGGCTTCCAAGCTTCAAAACATTCATCCCAAAACACATCTTCAGGGTGTTCTACCTTTAGAGTATTCAAACCAATAAACATTGTCAAGCTAAGCATATCAAGTGACAAACGATTTCGGAACTTGTCTTTGATCTTATTCATCTTTGAAAACCCTGTCTCGTATGCTACTGATGAAAGGGGTAACACTAAAAGAACTCTCCAAAGCTTCATAGTCCATGGAAATGATTGCTCCCACTCTTCATGATTGCAACAATCTTGCCAAGCTGAGTGCATATCCTTACCCTTGAAACAATTCCTCATTCTTGTAATAAAAGACCTGCGTTCCCCATTGCACTCCAGCTCATTTATGAATGCATTCGGGCCTTGTCCAAAGTGATTGAATTTGCAGCCATTCTCTTGTGGAGACATCCGACTTTGTCAAAGCCTCATTGTAGTCCTTTGGATTAAAGAACTTTGCTGCCACAAAAAGATCAAAATATGCTTTAAACATGTCCCACAATGCTTTCTCTAAGCTTATGATATAGCATTAGTATATTGAAACCAAATGTAGACCATCTATATCTTGATAACTTACTACTCCCATTTGTCCATGTGCCATCCTTAAGAAAGCTTCTACATGCTTAGTATCAACTCCAAAGCTATTTCCAAGAAATAATAAACAAAGAGTTTCAACAGTGGATACTAAGTGGCTTCCAATAAGAGAGATATCTGGATGCTCTTCTTGCAATTTACAATTGAGAACATTTAGCTCTCCACGCACATCAGCAAAAAAGTGTAACAAAAACTGCACCTTATAATTAGTGAGTTAAGAATACATGGCTGCAAATTCAGACTTCATGATTGTCAACAAGGTTGGCATAATCTTTATGGTTCTCACCATGACTTGCCCCTTCGAGAGCCATCTCACATCATGCATTTTTAGTAATCTCAACTTTCCATGTCTACCAAGACCGAATTCCTTCACAACATTAGCAGAATCACATGCCTTTTGGCTGACCTTGCTGCCCACTCATAAAGCCTTTTTGCTATCGTATCTATGAGCTTGAACTCTTTAAAGTCACTAAAAGCATCTCTAGCTACAATTGCAATGGAAGCTCACTAGATGTGAAATGTGGTTCTTCAACCTTGTAACCAAACCTATACTAGATGTGAAATGTGGTTCTTCAACCTTGTAACCAAATCACATGCCTTTTGGCTGACCTTGCTGCCCACTCATAAAGCCTTTTTGCTATTGTATCTATGAGCTTGAACTCTTTGAAGCCACTAAAAGCATCTCTAGCTACAATTGCCATGGTGGAAGCTCACTAGATGTGAAATGTGGTTCTTCAACCTTGTAACCAAACCTATACTAGAACCTGTCATCACACTTGTTCCATCTGTGGCAATTCCAATCATTTTCGACAAAGGTAAACCCATTTCTTGCAAAAAGCTTATCAAAGCATTATGTAAAGCCTGAGTTGTTGTATTTTTTACTTGCAAAAGATTTACAAACTTTGTAGTGATTGGCCCATTCCCTCCCTCCTCAATGAAAGTTAAATAGATAATCATGTATTGGTGCATGGTGATGTTTGTGCTTTCATCAACCTGAATGGAGTTGAAAAGGGGTTGTTATTGATTGCTTTCTTTAACCTATCCCAATATACTAGTTTGATTGCCTTTGCAAATTCTTTACTAGCATCTGTACTTATGTAGGAGGAATACTCACTCACTATAGGCATATTTGGTGTCCTAAGAAACCGTTGGAGGTTGCATTGATGATAAAATTCTTCCAAAGGCAAACTTCTCTTCATGACATACCATAAAGTCTGCATGACTATTACAATTCTACCCCTTTCATTATTTGCCATGGCTGCAGTATGCTTTTCCATAGGCACAACTGACCTTTTCTCATGTTCTCTCCATATTTGCTTTGCCTCATTGTGTTCTTTGGAGTTGCCTTGCACACATAGTGCATTCTTTTTCATCGATGACTATTACAATTCTACCCCTTTCATTATTTGCCATGGCTGCAGTATGCTTTTCCATAGGCACAACTGACCTTTTCTCATGTTCTCTCCATATTTGCTTTGCCTCATTGTGTTCTTTGGAGTTGCCTTGCACACATAGTGCATTCTTTTTCATCGATGAAACCCCTCTTTTGCAAAAGGATTCCCCTTTCCTGCAAATGTGCACCATCTATACCTCAAGCGTTCATTTCCCTCGTTATTTGTGATCACAAAAACCCAAGGATACAGTGTTTTCTAACCCTCCAAAAACACCCTACTATATTTTTTATTTCCAACATTCTCTTGTTGGAAAATCCCTATTGAAGTTTCACCATTACCATCAATTGCCCAACTTGTATCAATGCTTGCATCTAATGGCAAAGCATGCAACCCAAGCATTTGGTCAAGTGTCTTTTTCTTTTTACTCTTCGGTGGGCGACCAATATGTGCCATTTTGTTGTGGCACAAAGGAAAGGCTACAACAAAAGTTGAATGGGTTGCTTAATGAAGAAGGCACCTCTAAAGGGTTGCTTTAATTGCTGCTTTTCTCCACATACAACAAAAGTTGAATGGGTTGCTTAATGAAGAAGGCACCTCTAAAGGGTTGCTTTAATTGCTGCTTTTCTCCACATACAATGACAAATAAGAAAGCTTCAGGTGGCTTACACATACAATGACAAATAAGAAAACTTCAAGTTTGACTTGACACAAGTTTTAAGAACTTGGAACTTAAAAGTACCTGTGTAATCACTCGAAGCAAGATCATTAGAGTGTCAATGTCTTTGAATCCACATGCTAGAATGAACCATTAAGCATTTCTCCTTGTAAACTAGTGTAGCCAAATTACCTGTGCACAAAAATCATATAAGAATAGATAACAGAAAAAAGGTTATATATAAGCATACATAGCAGAAAAGAAACTTGCACTGTCAGCTGACCTTTAGTTGCCCCCTTGATTTTCAAAGCTAACTACACAACACTATCAAAGAATTCAGCCACCTTCTCAAAATCCTCCTGAGCGAATGCTCTAGATGTGAGGATAGGAGTTCCTGATTATCGAATAACAATAAAAAGAAACTCAATGTATAAGACAACAATGAAGAAATCTCTACATGCCACATGCAAGATGCAAGTATGTCCTGAAATATAGTGCCAATGGATGCCATGTCTAAAATTGAAAGAGGGAGTGACAGTTCACAAGAAAGAGAGGGGCTACAGGACATAGAAAGCTGTAGAACAACATAAAAACCGTAAGTAACTAGCTCTTAATAGTGTTTATGATCACTATTCCAATCGAGAGTGTTAAAATTTTTAGATTACTCTCCAAGAACCATGGCCAAAACATCTCTTAGAACTCTATTTTTGTTAACTGCTATGTGGCACAACTCCATCACATGCTCAACTGCTATGTGGCACAACTCCATCACATGCTCAACTCTAGAACCATCTATACCCTGCACCACATGAATCATGCCTAGTAAATATAGCTTAAACCCATCCTTCCTTCAGGGACATAGATAGAAAAGTAGCTACAAATTAATAAAATAACAATTGTAATTTTCTACTAATAAAAATCTTTTTTTTATTTCTAGTAACAACTTTAAACCATCTTGTATGGTATGGCAAATAAGCCTCTCAAACATGGGTACTACTGATACCAGACACAACATAATAAGGATTGAAATCATTGTAAGCTTTGAAATGCATGTAGGACATATAATGTGTTGTAGTTATCATTCTCATGACAGATAATCTGTTGCAGTTATCATTCTATCTACATATAGGACAGATAATCTGGTGTAGTTATCATTCTTAGGCAAGGCTGTCCACACCTGTCATCCTAGGAGAAACATGCATTTCCTGGTGAGTCAGACAACCCAGATGCTAATAGGAGAGCACTTACAAGCGAGTAGGGAATAGCCTTGCCCTGGCTGTTCCCATTTAGAACAAGGGAGGTCAGTAGACTGACCCTATTTTAGGGGGCAGCCAAGGCAAGGCTGTCCACACCTATCATCCTAGGAGAAACATGCATTTCCTGGTGAGCCAAACAACCCAAATGCTAATAGGAGAGCACTTACAAGCTCAATGTCTTGCTTTTGTCTTGGATGATTCCTAGCTAGGGCTGAGTGGTGATGGAGAGCTCTGATTAGTTGATTACTATGGAACCCATGCCTCCAATGATGACACAAACTAAGTACAAACTAAGATTGTACATGCCATTTTCCCTCTATCCCGTTCCTTAAAGAAAAGCTGCAATGCCATCCCACTTGTTTTCACTAAGCGAAATAGTTTTTTGACTATGCATCATGTGTGGCAATTGTTAATTATATTAGCATGCAGTTTATCCCAAAATGTTAATAAGATCACAATGGTGGATGCACGTGGTGTAAAACCTACTGATTCTGAACTTTAAAAGACACAAACCTGAGACCTAAGATAGCTTGCCCTTGTACCATCGAAACCACACAAATAGAGAAATTAGTTGCTAAAATCGATAGCACAAAGGAAGGCGGTCGCCGTGGTGAGAATGCAAGATGCAGAGTTGTAGGTCAAAGCTTTCAAAAGGGTTTGAGGGATGCTAGGTTTTTGCCAAAAAAAGTTGTTCGTGAGCCTTGACTCGTGAGCGGATGGTCGTTTGCAAAAAGATTGATAAAAGATTGGAAAAGGTAGACAAGCATCGAGGAATTGAGGATAACTAAGAACTCCATAAAATCTTATCTAAAAATCCTAAACAATACAGGCAGGACTTGAGAGTTACCTTAGCTTGCAACAAGCGGCGGTTGTGGAGTATGGATACAGTGTGGAGAAGGCAACAGTGAGATGGTGTGTGTTAGAGCCAATTAGGGACCACTAGCGGTCTAAGGACCACCATGGCACCACCTTGTTCCTCTATGAAAATTTGCTACGCAATCCCAAAACCACTTAGTATTTGAAGAAAGCATATCCAATTCCAATAGGCATGCCGGTAGCTTCCTATGCATGCTTGTAGCAACCTAGGCATGCTTGTAGCAACCTAGGCATGCCAGTAGCTACCTAGGCATGCTGGTAGCTTCTAATGCATGCCGGTCGCAACCTAGGCATGCCAGTAGCTTTCTATGCATGTCGGTAGCTACCTATGCATTCTAATAGAAACCTAGGCATTCTGGTAGCTTCCTATGCATGTCGGTAGCTTCCTAGGCATGCCAGTAGCAACCTAGGCATGTCGGTAGCTTCCAATGCATGCCGATAGCAACCTAGGCATGCCGGTAGCTACCTAGGTATGCCGGTAGCTTCCAATGGATGTCGCTAGCAACCTAGGCATGCCGGTAGCTTCCTAAGCATGCTGGTAGCAACCTAGGCATGTCGGTAGCTTCCAATACATGCCGATAGCCTTATGCGTAAGATTTTTAAGTATTTATATTTTTTCTTAGTAGATAGATGGCAAATAACTTGCGGCGCAATGTTACACATGAAGGAGGAGTCGATATCCCAACAATATTTGAAAGTATATATTAGCCTCAAATTGTATCTTATCTTTTAATTAAAAAAGGTTATCCCAAATACCAACTTTCAAAATGTTCAAAATGTTTTTATGTCTATAGCTTGAAGTAGTGGACTCCCCCCTAAGCAAGATGAATATGATTCTGCATTACAACGGGATTTGGAAGCTCTATTTGAAAGGGTGTAAGACGAAGGATATATTGTTATTACTGGAGGACATGCTTGGCAAGACTGATTTTCACTTATGATAGTTTTGTTTTGTTTTAGGATCATGTAACTAGAAACGGTGGTGCAAATGTCCAAGCAAGAAGCAATGGAAATGTGAGAAGCGAAGGAGGTAGAGCTGCCAAGGAATAATAATAATCGCAATACATGAGATGTAGACCCCCTCAATGTAGCCCCTCACTCCATAGTTTTTCATTACTCTTTATTTTGTATATGAGCTTTTTGGAATCATACACTTATGTAATTCCGCCAAGTATTGTAATTAAATTTCAACATTCCTAAAACCATGAATTACAATTGTCATTTTTTTCTGTATTTGTCAAGTTTTATTTACATTACACTTGTCCATTATGATGAGTAGGACATGAAGTTGTGTTAGTTTTACTGTGTATACATTAGAAAAAAAGAGCTGGGGGCAGACTGGGGAGTTCTATACAGACTTTCCAGTCTGCCCCCCAAGCATTTTTTTACTCTATATAGTACTTCTGTTGCTTAGCAGCTAAAATACTAGTGATATTTCTTCAGTGAAATATTGCAGCCTAGCAGCAATATTACGTTGCAGAGCAGTAAAAAAGCGCTACTACCTACTGAGTAGCGAACCCATTGTGCAACAAAAATAGCAGCATCTTTAGCAACGAAATGGGCTCGACATCTCCGTACCTATCTAGTTATAAAAGTGCTGCTATTTTCACTACGAAATCCTCATTCTATTGTAGTGATTGATCCACAAAAATACAAACCAATATATAAATCAATCAAATATGTGTGGAAGACAACTCACTTAAAAAGAATAAAACCCAAAAATACTAAGAGAACACACGAAAAGTGGATAAAACCCATAATTAAAAAAATCATAATAATAATGTAAATCAATTATCTTCGACAAGCTTTTTTAAAAAATCAACCTCTAAGTGGACATTAAAACTTAATTGTACATACACACTTGTAAATAACTCTTATTTGATATTTTTATTGATCATAAGTACTCATACAACCTTTCTATTTTGACATGTACCCCTACAATACTTAGGATTCCACTACTCAACTTGAGGGGCCCGAATACGGATGGCAAATTTGAGAGTGAAAGAACTTATGTTTCCACATCATATCAGAACACACGTGTTACGATTACCATCAAGTTCGATGTTTCAACATCAAATTGAAATGTCTTGTGGTGATTATCATAAGAAGAAGATCAACTTCGATAAATCTACATCGACAACATCAACAATAAATAAGACTTCTTCTTCTCATCATTTTGATTATAACTCTCATGAAGCAAACACTAAGAGTTCCTCACACATACCCCAATGCGGGACATTTCACACTAAGGGAGAGTGTTGAGATTAGTGCTAGTTTCCTCTACGAGTGTGAACATCCATTGAGAAAGGACACACAAAGAGGCACAATCAATACCTATAAATAAAATGTATTCTCTCATTAATAATAACAATGATTCATCTCAAATAGCGCGTCTATCTCCTTCTCCCTCTTATCTCTGTACAAAGCTGTCGCTATGGCAACACCAGCATGATGGTAGGACCCTTCTCCCAAATTCTACACTTGTGTGACCAGAGCTCTGCTCTGCAAATGAAGGCTCGCCTTGTGCGCCTATGCTTCGTTATTGGCCTTGTTGCTATGCCTTGCACTGCTTGTGGCCTTGTGTTGCCTTGCCGCTTGCTTTGATATGCACTGCTTGTCGCCTTGTGTTGCTGTTGCCCTTTGCTTAGTTGCCAGTGCCTTGCTATCACCCCCACACCTTGCAACCATGTTGCCTTTGGTTAGCCTTGTAGTGCCGTATCACTACCTACACAACATTGTCGCCACCCATGCCACACTCCCTGCACCAGTTGTGACCTCCTTTACACCACCTTGTGTTATGAATAGCACATGGCCATGGTGTGGCCATTGCTATTGGCGCCCTTCTTATGGCAGTACCACAGTTGCCTCCTCCTCCTAACTTCCTACAACAGCCCACCAATGCACGACCTGTAGCACCTACTGCAAGGCTTAAAGGGCCGTGCGCATGGCCTATAGTGCCTAGCGCACAACCCTTTATGCATTGTGGCCAAGCATGTTACTGCGCCTTCTTGTGTGATCGGCAACAGAGCAATCACCTCCTTCACATAAGCTAAATGTCCATACAACACTCTCTCATTAATGAAATGATTAGCAAACCTCTCTGTGTTTGTTCTAACAAATCATTAAGTAGTTTTCTTAGCCAAACCACTTCACATGTAGCCATAACTGCTCCTCTATGCTGAGCTAACTGTGCTAGATAATGCAATTGTGGGTTGTTTTTTGTTGCTTCAACTTATAATAGCACTTCCCAAGCTAAATGTATACCTACTAGTAGATCTCCTATCATAAGTCCTTTCTACCCGATCTTCATCTGTGTAACTATACACCATCACATCCTTTCCATGCTCATAAAATAGACCATAAAAGGCTTAGATAAATTGGGTGAATGGAGACATTTTGGGAGTTTAAAATTAGATGAACTTTATTAAATTTGGGTAAAATTTTACAACTTTGAGAAATTGAATGATCAAACAACGGATGGTTTTCTTCACACCATTTAGGGGCACAATGGATTTTAATACAAGTTGATAATCACACAAATGGGTGGTGTTTATAAACATCTTTTGATATATGTTCTCCCAGGGTTTTACAATACTTTCCTGCACCAAAAATAAAATCAATAAAAGATCTTTTTTCAAAATATGTACTAAAAATTATGTAGAATTTGAGAAATGTAAATGTAAGAACACATTACCAGATAAGTCTTCGATTTTTAAGTCTCCATTGCTAAGCAAGCCTTCTACGAATTTGAAATTGGATGAATTTCATTATATTTGGGTAAAATTTTACAACTTCGGGAGATTGAATGATTAAACAGTGGATGGTTTTCTTCACACCATGTAGGGGTACAATGGATTTTAATACAAGTTGATAATCACACAAATGGGTGGTGTTTTAAAACCTTTTAATATATGTTCTCTTAGGGTTTTACAATGCTTTCCTGCACCAACAATAAAATCAATGAAAGATCTTTTTTCAAAATATGTACAAGAAATTATGTAGAATTTGAGAAGTGTAAATGTAAGAATACATTACCAGATAAGTTATTCGATTTGCAAGTCTCCATTGCTAAGCAAGCCTTCTTGTGCTTTTGTACGCACATTCTACGAAGTCTTAATCCTCTTCGTATTTGTGACTATTGACATCCATGACCATACAACTGTATCAACACATTCCCAAACTTGGGGATCCTTTTTATTCTCTACCCAAAACTTACTCCAACAATCCTCATAGACTTCTGCATCACTTAGTCCTTTTTTCTTAGCACAACATGCCCGATACTGAGTTAGTACTTATTGAAATTAGGTGATGTTGCATCTATCTCAATTTTTGATTGGGAAACACCAAGCCATATAGGATAAATTGGATCAGATGGCCTCACCAAGACAAAGTTTCCTTTCTTAACATCTATCATTAGGGGCTAAACTCTTCTCTTGACTTACCACTTAAAGGACTACAATAGTGATTGTTCCATTCCTCATAGCCAATGAACTCATTATTGGGCCTATCGAAGTAATCCACATGATCTAGAAATTGTGTCTTTGGCGAAAAATATGATTACACTCTTGTCAGCTCTTATAAAGTTAGATTTTGAAGTTCCTCTAGTATATTTTTCCAGTAATCTATGACTAGTCTAATATAGGTTTCATGTGATGCTATCTCACCCCTTCTATCCTCACCCTTCTTCCAAAACTTAATGTAGTCCTTTATACCTTCCATTACTTGGAAGGGACCCCTTACAAGTTCAGCCATTGGTAGCATGTTTGGAAACCCTATTGGAAGAAGTGGCCGTCCATCAGAATCTTTCTTCCATAACTCAATGCCTCCTTCCCTAGGTATCTAGTCAGGTGAATTGGGATACACTTTGTATCGCATCATCGATTTTTCTTCAAGCATGAAGACATGAAATTTGCAGTGGTTTAAAATGACCTACAAGCATATCCTATCCATCATTAAGATAACCATCAACGAAACTCTTGGAATTGGGGATCCTTTTAAGAAGAAATGGTGCTAGTTTGGATTTGGAAGAGCATATAAATGTATCCATTAGATGTGGAAAAGTGAATGTTTGACCTACTCTCAATTTCTCAAAAAACCTACTAAACATTACATCAATGTCCTCATGTGTGTGCCCTACCATCAAGAAGCCTGATTGAACTGTCTTGAAGACACCTCTTGCAACACAAGCAGAGAAAGGTATGTAAATAATTACTGTTTTTTGTTCTCTGATGCACAATTATCTAGTTGTAGCAACAAGTTCTTTGTCAATTTACGAAACGAGGAGGTAGTTCTTGTTATAGTATCTATAGTAGAAGTCGTGGCATTTATATCCCCTAAGTTTGCATTAGTGACACTTTCCTGTAATAAATCTATAGACCCACCACTCTAGAGAGGTTCCTTACCTTCTGAAGCATAATGACAATCCACGACACTTCTGGAGTTTAGAGCATTTAGTAATGGAACATTATTTCTTTCTTGGACCCCATTAGTAGCTAGGTCCCCAATTGCATGCATGTCTGTCCTCTCCAAGTTGTGCAAACACAATGCAAGGGAGCCAACTATGAGATTTGGATATGAGGCCCACAAAATTTACAGTGAAGTGTCCATAATGGCCATGCTCATGCCCACCATGAGTAATCATTCCAATTAGAGACACTTGTAATTGCCAACTAGAATCAATGTCCTTTGACTTCACCCGAAGTCTTGGGATTCCTATTTTCTTTTGGTCCATCTTGTCATGAATTATGCATAAGTATTTGCTAGGATCCATCTCAGAGTACCTGTGCCATGTATAATAAAGGTTCCTACAACTTTGTGGTTGTATCATATGCTTATTTCTTTCCTCCATTAGTATATTATGCTCCTCTTGATAGTTAGTGCCTGCCAGCTGTGCCTTTATCCCACTACACAAACTACATTTAGAGAACTTGCTACTCTTGACCAAGGAAACATTCTTGAAGTCCTCATTCCATATCCTACCAAAAGAAGATTTGGACATATTTTCTAAACCCAAATGGAATAGGCCTTTATTTATCTCACGTTAGATATCTACCTTTTTATATACTTTAGGTATTACCAATTGAGTCTCTCTAGAACCATCCAACATGGTTCTACTTTTGTGAGGCATACACTATTAGTTATTTTCCACAAACTCTTGCATAAGAGCCCTTCTCATACATGTGTGCTCCCTAGTCCTCCGCACAATTCCTATATTTCCATGCACATGTTGTTGTACACCATTCTCAAACTACTCCCTATATCTGTAAAATCATGTTTGAACAGTAAGTAAACAGAAAGATGCTTCTTTATTAAACGAGAAATGGCCGAGGCCGATACAACAAGAATAGATTCCCCTTTAAGCTTTACATCAAGAGTGTGTTCCTTATTCTTATTAGTGAGAGAGATTTTCCTGTTGAAAGTATCTACTACCATTTTAACCTTATGGCACCAAGGCATACCCAACAAAATATCACAACCCTCCAAAGGCATTATGAAGGAATTATCCTCTCTGTCCGTGTAAGTCTGCACACTAAGATGCAGTTTCCCAATGATCAGTGTCACCTCAACCGAATGTCTAGGACAAGCCAAAGTAGCCTCATGTAACACACCCATCTCCTCTAGTTTGATGCCCAACTTTGCTGCGAGCTCGGGGATGATAAAGTTTGCACGGTACTCCTCCATGTATCTCATACTTGTTGAGATATCGAGCTCATCTAGTGAGGCAATGGACACTAATGACCCGCCTGGGGGATAGGTCCCACACTTACACCACTGGCATGGTTGGTGAGATCATGGGTGATATGCGGCCAGTGGGATGACAGGCTGTGTGACAGCCATTCTAGAGACTGGCATAGTTATAGCGCCAGCTCATTTAGTTGGGTTCACACTATCGAGAACCCTAGTATATATTTGGTTGAGTACCTTTTCATATGTGAGTACTCTTATCTTTGTATATGGTGTGTTGAGTGTTGAGTGAAGAAGAAGAAGATTTTCAGCCTCTCACCTTGTGTGTTCTCTATTAGGGTTTTGTGAGTGTGAGTGTGCTTGCAAGAGCTCAAGCTCTCTTGTCCCCTGCATCTTTTCAATACCATGCTCTGCAACATGCCTCCACACCATTCATCCTAAATTTTTAGCTTGCCTTTCCATGTATGTCATGATGCAAAGCCATAGAGAACATGCTATACACATAGTTTGTGTGCGAGATTCTAGAGAGTTTCCCCAAAAATTCTTTCAAATTTTCATTTTAACATATCTCGATCAGCATGCTGACAACACTTGGACTCAGAATAATCAATAGAGGAAACTTGTAGCATTGATTCCACATCGACATTCTGAACATTGATGGCAGGGGATCTCTTTGCTTGGGCTTTCTTTTAATGAAAGTGTACCTTCGTTTCTTGGAAGATAAAGCATCTTTTGCAATGCACCATTCACAATATTATCTATACTATCATCATATTCCATGGGCACATATCTGTGCAATGGGCTTCCATCTAACATGGTAATTTTCTTGATTATCCACTTAACCAAGCTTACACTACCAATCTCTTGTGTAGTGCTTGTTGAGGTATTCCTTATGTTTTGGTTGTTGAGGTATTCCTTATGTTTTGGTTGTTCTTCTCTATTCTCACACCTAAACGATCCTCTCCCAAGGCAAGGAATCAAAGTTTACAGAATCATAGGGATAAACATACACACTCTTCCCAATGGTCTCTTTCATGTTCATTCCACAAGGCCACATTTTTGTCTCTCCAAGACTCATGAATTTTGTTATCATTTTTCAATGATGAAATAGGGACACCACTGCCATTCTTCTTTGAATGTAGCACTTCCATTCTCCCCTTCAAGTTGATAGGATGGAAGGCATTAAGAATGGTAGTGGTGCCATTCTTCCTTCAATGTAAGGGAGAATGGCACGACTGCCATCCCCTTCAAGGTGATGGTGGGAGGCCTTGATATTGGTAGCACTACCATTCTTCCTTGAATGTAAGGGAGAATTCCAGGGTTTCCCTAGACCACTTCAAGGTGATGGAATGGGAGACCTTAAGAATGGAAGTGGTGTCATTCTCCCCTTTAAGGGGTGATACGAGGGCCTGAGAACGGCAGTGGTGCCATTCTTCCTTGAATGCAAGGGAGAATGGTAGTGGTGCCATTCCCCCCTTGAAAGGTGATGGGATGACATGATAATGGCACCACTACCATTCTACTTTGAATGTAAGGGAGAATGGCAGTGGTGCCATTCTACTTTACATACATCAACTTGGTGGGAAAAATGCACCATTGTCATTTATTCTTGAATGTGATGAGAGCCCTTGAAAATGGAACCACTCAAATACATGCATTTGGTTATGAGGAGAATGGCACTATTGCTATTCTACCCTCCAAACAATGTAAGCAAGGCGAATCGTAGTAGTGCCATTCAACCAAAGTAGAAAGACTAATGAGAGCGGAGAATAGTAGTGGTTTTATTCTTCTTATATTACTTGAAAGGAAGTGTCATTCTACCTTGATTTCATTTCAATGTATTAGAGAGAATGGCACAACTTCCATTCTCGCTAATATCAAATTTGAGGGAGATTGGTAGTGGTGCCATTCTGCTCTTCATAGATCAAGCTTATGGGAGAATGGCACCACTGCAATTCTTGCTCGAATGTAAGGGAGACTGGCAATGGTGCCATTGTCCCCTTTATTCAAGGTGATGGGAGGTCTTGATAATGGCACCACTGCCACTATTTCTCCAATGTAAGGGAGAATGGAAGTGGTGTCATTCGCCCCGTCAATCAAGGTGATGGGAGGCCTTGAGAATGGCACCGCTGCCATTATTCGTGGAATGTAAGGGAGAATGGAAGTGGTGCCTTTCACCCCTTCAATCAAGGTGATGTGAGGCCTTGAGAATGGCACCACTAACACTATTCCTCAAATGTAAAGGAGAATGGCAGTGGTGCCATTCTCCCCTTGAATCAAGGTGAGGGGAGGCCTTGATAACGGCACCACTGCCATTCTTCCTCGAATGTAAGGGAGAATGACAATGGTGCCATTCCCCCCTTCAATGAAGGTGATGGGAGCCCTTCAGAATGGCACCACTACCATTCTTCGACCTCAAATGTAAGGGAAAATGGCAGTGGTGCCATTCTCCCCTTCAATATCAAGGTGATGGGAGGCCTTGAGAAAGAGAGAGAGGCCCTCGAAATGCTCTTGTAGAGCTAAACCTACATAGAAACCTTGAAGATGCCAAGAGGCATATAGGTGTGTTGTAGAGAGAGAGACGCCTATCTATGGAAATAGGAGAGAGGGTCTTTGCATGCAAAGTTCGCAACATCTGCCACAATAAAAAAATCATTTGCATAAAGGGCTCACAATTGCCATGATCAAAAGAATAGAAGCATTTCCGTGGAAATAATACAAAGTAGCTCTGCTACAATTGTGGCTGTGAAAGATAAGGGTGTGTGTGTGTAGGGGTGCTATGGACGGCGGAACCAAGCAAAGAAAGGTCATTTTTGCTAAGGCATGTGAGGAGGGATGGATACATGCATCCCTCAAAATTAAACACCATGTCATAACCTTGCATAGAAGAAAACCATGTCCCAAACACCCTAATCATAAACCACCATTAGCTAATGATACCACATACATGTGGTTACTTTATGTTTGGGGTAAGTTTAAGCTCTTAACCAAGGAGAAGTTCGAGAAGTTATGTGTTGTGAGCTCATCTATCATGGCAACGACTCTATGTTTGTGACGGTACCATATTAACAAACTAAATCATGTGGCCCAAAAGATGGCACAGACATAGATTAAGTGACACATCAAATGACTAATTGTGACCTCATTAAACCTATATTTTTCAAGCAAAAACATTTGCACTATGCAAATTTGTTTCTCCTTGTCTTTCTTTTTATCAATTAAACCCTCTCGTGCTTGAGCTTTGTACAATCCACCTTGTTGTGCCAAGGTTCCATACAATAAAAACATAGATTATCCTTCCTATTTCTAGATGTAGGTGGTTAAATAGGTGTACCAAAAAAAGTAATGGTAGATGATGGAATATTTAGATGATTTTAAATACGTGAAATCATAATCAATATGGTCTACTAACTCGACTCTAAAACAATCCTATGGTATATGAGTTTCAAGTAGACACATGAGGAGCCAAAAGGTCTGTGACTTGCTCAGAATTGTCGAAGTGAAGGTAATTATTCATTTGACAATCTCTAGAGGGGTTATTTACGTCATGCATATGCTTATCCACATGCAAATCGTGATGTGGATTAAATGTAACTATGGGATTTTCCTCCTATAGAGTCTCACAAAGGCCCTATGTAGCCTCATTCCTAGTGTTTGAGGGTCTATCCTCATATGTCATATGTGGAATAAACACAATGGAGCTTACCCTTAATAGCTCCTAGTTTAAACTAATCAATGCAGGTTAAACTTACCCTTAATAGCTCCTAGGTTATACCTACCCTTAATAGATCCTAGGTGTGGTGGAATACCATAAATTTCTTTGAGGAAGCATTACACTTTGCTCCTACCTACTATGATGATATGGTGGTAGCCGCTTAGAACAATACTGCGAGTCCTTTTTTGAATAGCAAAGTGGATGTAAGAAAAAGAATACAAAAGTAAAAAGAGACTACTGGAGAGCAGCCACGCAATCTAGAGACCTAGCGACCAAGTCTCTATTCCTGAATGAGGAATTTAAATTAAGGCCTCTCAAAAAGAAACCTAGGTTGGATCCTTCTTCTATGACCCATGAGGCTAAAAAAGGGACCTATTTCAAGTGCCATAAACTTGGCCACTTTGCTTATAATTTTCCATTCAATAAGAAACCTCTAAGTGGTTGTGGTGGTGGCAAAGTAATGCAACTAACCTTAGTTAATGTATTCAACTAACCTTAGTTAATGTATGCAACTAACCTTAGTTAATGTATTCAACTAACCTTTCAATGTAACTAACCTTAGTTAAACTAATCAATGTAGCTAAACTAAGGTTAGCTAGTCCTAAGATTTTTTTGGCCGTCACAAAATTAGCATAGCTGCAGCAGCCAAGAAAATCGGTGAGAGAAGCCAGGAGTGCCAGCGCACGGTTGGTCGTGAGGTCGTGAGCGCACGGTTGGTCGTGAGGGCGTCAGAGAAACATTTTGTTCTCTGTTTCTCTCTCTCTCTCTCTCTCACACACACACACACACACACACTATTCTCTCCACACCCCTATCTCTCTCAAACACCTACACCCCCCCCCCCCCCCCCGCCCCCTCCTCTCTCTCTCTCTCACACACACACACAAACCCTCTCTCCCTCTATCTCTAATTACAATAATTAGTTTAAAATCTAATTAGTGTTTAGATTCTTATTTGATCTAATTACTATTATAACCTAATTAGTGATGATTAGTTTAATTTAATTTATGCTTAATTAGTCTAGTTTAGAGTTAGCTAAGTTAAAAATTAGTATATGGATATACGAATTAATCCTAATTTTATGCACTAAGCGAAGTGATGGAACCGTACATACATACATAAAAAAATAAACTACAAGAAAGTGCACCTTAGATTGTAGCTTCACTATTGTCAATTGCGCATGCACACTAATCTTTACATGTCCAAAATGATGAAAATATCGGGTGAGAAATGTTTGGGATATCAGATAGGCAATGCTCGAATTTCAGAGGGAAATTTTGAAACTAGGGTTTTGGAATCCAAGGGGGGAAATTCAAAATTCAATGGATAGAAACTGGTGCCATACTCATATTCAAAACAAGGAGGGAGAGTGAGGATAATGGGGGTTAAAATTTAAAATAATCAAAATTACATTCAAAATTGATAATCGAAAATGGGGGAGAATGACACTATTGCCATTCTCCACCATAATGCCATGGGGGAGAATGGCACTATTGCCATTCTTCCCATGAAGGTGATGGGAGGCCTTGAGAATCACACCACTCCTATTCTTCCTTGAATGTAAGGGAGTGTGACAATGGTGCCATTCTCCCCTTCAAGGTGAGGGAGGCCTTGATAATGGCACCACTGCCTTGCGAATGGTAGTATTACCATTCTCCCCTTCAAGGTGATGGGAGTTCTTAAGAATGGCACCACTACCATTCTTCATGTAAGGGAGAATGGTAGTGGTGCCATTCTCCACTTCAAGGTGGCTACACACACCCCTCTGTCTCTCTCTCTCTTTCTCTCTCTCTCTCTCTCTCTTTCTCTCTCACACACACACACACACACACACACACACACACACACAAACAATTCTCTCTCTTTCAATCTCTAATTACTTTAATTAGTTTAAAATCTAATTAGTGTTTAGATTCTAGTTTGTATTTAATTAGTATTTACAATCTAATTAGTATTTGATTAGTTTAGTTTAATCAGTACATAATTCATATTTAATTAGTATTTATAATCTAATTAGTATTTCATTAGTTTATTTGAATTGGTGCTTAATTAGTTTAGATTAGTATTTATAATTCATATTTAATTAGTATTTATAATCTAATTAGTATTTCATTAGTTTATTTGAATTGGTGCTTAATTAGTTTAGATTAGAGTTATCTAGTTTAAAATTAGTATATGGATATGAATTAATTCTAATCTTATGGAACTTTATTTATGTTTGTATGTGTATGTACATACGTACATACATAATTTTAAAAAATAATCCACAAGAAAGCGCACCTGTGAGTGGGGATTGCATATGCACACTCGACTTTACACGCCCAAAATGGAAAAAATTCTAAGAGGAATTTTTTTGGGATATTGGATAAGCAATGTTTGAATTTGGGAGGAGAATTTTGCAACTAGGGTTTTTGAATCCATGGAGGGAAATTCAAAATTCAATCGATAAACACTGGTGCCATACTCATTCAAAACAAGGAGGGAGAGTGAGAATAATGGGGATTAAAATTCAAATTCAAAATTACATTCAAAATTGAGAATCAAAAATGGGAGAGAACGGCACTACTGCCATTCTCCATAATGCCCTGGGGGAGAATGGCAGTGGTGCCATTCTCCCCATGAAGGTGATGGGAGGCCTTGAGAATGGCACCATTGCCATTCTTCCTTGAATGTAAGGGAGAATGGAAGTTGTGGCATTCTCCCCTTCAAGGTGATGGGAGGCCTTCACAATGGCACCACTTCCATTCTTTCTTGAGAATGGTAGTAGTGCCATTCTCCCCTTCAAGGTGATGGGAGTTCTTAAGAATGGCACCGTTGTCATTTTTCCTTGAATGTAAGGGAGAATGGCAGTGGTGCCATTCTCACGTTCAAGGTGGTAGGAGGCCTTGAGAATAGCACCACTGCCATTCTTCCTTGAATGTAAGGGAGAATAGTAGTGGTCCCATTCTCCGCATGAAGGTGATGGCAGGCCTTGAGAATGGCACCATTGCCATTATTTGTCATGGAACCCTTTTTTACTTCTTGAAGAAATAATTAAAAACTCATAAAATATATCAAAAAATTAAAACAGAGACTTGAATTAAATTGAAATCAAATAACATATGTAGCATAACACAAGGCAATTGAAATAGTATAACATCACCACCATCAAGATAAGATTGGGTGCAATCTCCCCCCTCAATTGTGTAGCTCCCCTTCCATGACTTGAGCAATTAAATTGAAATCAAATAACATATGTAGCATAACACAAGGCAATTGAAATAGTATAACATCACCACCATCAAGACAAGATTGGGTGCAATCTCCCCCCTCAATTGTGTAGCTCCCCTTCCATGACTTGAGTATTTAGAGAATTTTATTCATAAAAATAGCCCAAGGAGCTACGAATAGATGTGTGTATAAATTGGGCTTTCTTTTTCCACTTTAGGGGTATTGCTTTACATCTTATTAACCATATGAAGTCTCCTAAGGTTTGTACATATAAAAACCTTTGTCCAAATATAATTGCTAATGGGCCTTGTTACATAAAATAACTTTGTGCACATTTGCACATATAATAATCTTGTGCACATTCACACATTCCATTAAGCTTATTTTTTTATAATTATTAACTCATCAAAAATATGATAAAACATATACATGTAACAGTCCTCCTGTTTGAGCAAGCAACTATCCTTAGTTGTGTAAGAAAAATGTTGAGAGAACAAGATTATTCTTGTAGGTATTGATGTTATAACTTGCAAGGTAAACTCAGAGGCCCGAACATGGCTCAGAGGCACAAAGGCATGGCTCAGAGTTTCTTATGGACATGGAATACCAACAAGAAAAAGTCATGCGACAACTAAATTGGTGATCAACACACTGATTATCAATTCAAAATAACATGCACAAAAAGTCTAATACATGATTCACAAAAGAAAAATGATCATCATCTTCACACCACTGCTCAATCCACCAGAGCAGCAGCCACCATAAGACACCTCAATCGATACCCTCGTATAGTGAGACACCTCAGTCGATACCCTTGAACATCTCATGCACTGCGACACCTCAATCGGTACCCTCGCACTTTTCGTTAACTATACTCATAGTAGACACTATCCACGTTAGTTAAACAATTAATATTGAACACATCAATTAATCATCCCAATGTGGTTTTGAGATATAGACAACCCATAAGTATTCAAATAATATCCACACACATGTTTGCGAGGTGTAAGTAACCCGAGAATCACCCCTCCATACAAACCAACTGAAAAAAAAATAGTGGAGGCCCAAAAGCATGCCATATTCGGACATCCTCAATATACAGTTGCATAAACGCATAAGAGGATGGCTTCATGATTGGTGTGGAAGACTAGATCTACACATAATGTATAACCAATCAAATAGATGTATGTAAGACGAGTCTAAGTGTCCCATACCACATAGGCTCGTTGCACATACATACATAGGATGGTAAAAGATAGAAGACATAAATGTGTCTGGAGTAAGTATCTGAAACCATTCTGATGTCCCATGCCACCATATTAATTCCATATCACTTCCTTTAGAATAGAAGTTTGAGGTGGAGTGGCTAGTTCTCTCTGAAACTTAAATTTCGACACAAGTTTTCTCTACCTAAAAATTTTATTTAAGTTATTGGACTTGAACTAATCTTAATGTTGAATCTATGGTTTATTAATTAGGTTCATAAGTTGGAAAAATATTTTAGAAATACTTATGGAAAGTTGTATAAAATGAAGTGAATATATACATATACATACCTCCATCATTGTGGTGTAATTGAAATAATCTGTCAAAAATAATATTAATACTCGAAAGAGATGTGAATCGTTATTACTTCTATGGATAGGGTATATATATATATAAAGTTATTAAACATAATTTTATGAGAATCTTAACATCATAAGAATAAAAGTTAAATGGGTTATGGATATAAGGATAGGAAATACTAACCTTCAGTTGAAAGGTTGTTTGAGAGGATGTAAGATTATAAATAAAGAGTGGATAAATTTATTTTTCAAAAGTTTAAGCAAAAATTAAATATAAATGACTGGTAACAATTCTAACAATCTTAGTTAAATAAACAAGTCTAGATGATGAAAGCTTAATTTACGTCTGAAGTTGAAATAAACATGAATAATAAAATTATCCCCTTTAATCAAGGTGATGGGAGGCCTTAAGAATGGCATCCTTGCTATTCTTCCTTGAATGCAAGGGATAATGACAGGGGTGCCATTCCACCCTTCAAGGTGATGGAAGGCCTTGAGAAAGGTACCACCACCATTCTTCCTGTAATGTAAGGAGTAATGGCAGTGGTGCCATTCACCCCTTCATGGTGATTGAGTGGGAGTCCTTGAGAATGGTAGTGATGCCATTCCCCCCCTCAATCAAGTTAATGGGAGGCCTTGAGAATGGTAGTGGTGCCATTTTTCCATTGAATCAAGGTGATGGGGGAGGCCTTGAGAATTGCAGTCATTTCCACTCTTCTTTGAATGGAACCACTAGAATGGCAGTGGTGCCATTGTACCCCTCAAGATGATGGGATGAGAGCCCCTGATAATGTAAGTGGTTTCATTCTCCCCTTTTCGGTGATGGAAGGCCCTGAGAATGGCAGTGGTGGCATTTTCCCCTTCAATCAAGTTGATGGGAGGATTTGAGAATGGCATCACTCCCATTCTTCCTTGAATGTAAGGGGGAATGGCACCACTACCATCCAACCTTGAATGTAAAGGGGAATGAGAGTGGTGCCATTATCACATTCAAGGTGGGGAGGTCTTGAGAATGGCACCACTCCCACTCTTCCTTTAATGCAGGCTGAATGGAATTGGTGTCATTCTTCTCTTCAAGGTGATGGGATGGGAGGCCTTGAGAATGGAACCACTACCATTCTTCCTAGAATGTAAGGGAGAATGGAACCATTTCCATTATTCCTTGAATGTAAGGGAGAATGCCAGTGGTACCATTCCCCCCCCCTTGAAGGTGATGGGGGGCCTTGAGAATGGCACCACTACCATTCTTCCTTGAACGAAAGGGGAGAATGGCAGTGGTACCATTCTCCCCTGAACGAAAGGGGAGAATGGCAGTGGTACCATTCTCCCCTTCAATTAAGGTTATGGGATGTCAAATTCAAAGTCACATTCAAAAATTGTGAATCTAAAATGGGGGGAGAATGGCACTACTGCCATTCTCCATAACGCCATGGAGGAGAATGGCAGTGGTGCCATTCTCCCCTTGAAGGTGATGGGAGGCCTTGAGAATGGATGTGATGGGAATGGGCCGGACATTAATGCTATAGCTAGAAGAATGCCTCTTTAATGTTACCACTATAAAGGTCTCCATCAAGTTTCAGAATGCCCTCTAAAGTTTCCTCATCTCAACCAAGCAGTGTCCTCAAACATGCCACTGACTAGTAAATGTTGTGGCATATATCATTGGATTAAGGACAGCTCCAACAAGATTGTGGTGACAAGCCCACAAATAGGACCCATCATCACATCCCTAAACATGATTAGGATAAGTAATCAAAATCAAGGGAAGATCCTAAAAAATCTAGATCCCAAACCGTTGAATGATATTACTCGGCTATAATCCCAAAACCAACATGTTCTCGAGCAACAATCTGTGGACTTGATAGAGATATCTAAAAAGAAGAAGAAAAATAGGAGAAAAAAGTCAGTTAAGAATGGAAAAATAAAGGAAACCAAAAAGACAAATCTTGGAATGCCTCAACAGCTGGTCTTCATTAGAGGTGGGGAAGGAGACCCCACAGGAACATGTGTTTCCTGAAACTAGATCACACATGAGAAAACTTGTTTCTTTTTCTGACCCTCAAAAGGAGATTGAGAAACACCAAAAAATTAGTGATTTATTTATGCAAAAACACAAGACAACCTTGAACCAAGGCCCGAGCAAGTGAGAGTCTCAGATACTGTACACCCTAGTACCTTTACGCCTCCTACTGAGATATGCAAACCTCTAGATGTGCTGAGTGTTATCATGGAAGAGACTGAGACCTCCACCTCTCATAGTTTGATCCCTGATTGGTTTAAGGGACAAATACCATACGAAAACCTTGAGCCCATCTTGAAAATGGATTTTCCACTCTCATCGGAACCTACTTATGGAAAGGAGGTCATGAATGCACCATTAAAAGACTTTATGGCCTCACAAACCAGTACAACTATAACCGCCTGATTGAGTGGAGATCCTGAATTATTTGAAGGGATGAGAGCTCTCCTTAATGGGGAACTCAATGTTGGATTCTGGCATGCAAGCATAACACGTGTCCCCAATATACAATGGAGTTGTACCACCAAATCAATAGTGCCAATGGAAGAAGAAAATACCAAATCTATGGTTAAAATTTCACTTAACAAACTAGGACAATACTTTGAAGGTGATTATTGTAATGGACTACTACCAATCATGGGGCCAAGGGCATCATAGTAATGGCTCGGGGGTTGCACTACTAAGAAACCCTATGTATCATGTGTGTTCAAGGGGTATTAAAAAAAATCCCTTATCTATGAATTTTTTATGAATAAAATAACCCCTTTTTCTCTATGGAGTTATGGGTTTTTTTCAAAATCGATTAAAAACCCCTTCTATAAATGTATTTATGTAAATCTATCTTAAAATTTGAATTAAAAAACCCCTTCATTTTATACTGACACGTTTTTAGGTGAACCCCCCACCCCTGAGAGTAATGGTAGTCATTAATAGTGGTGCTGCAGAAGTTAATATAATCACCAAAAATGCTGGGAGAAGATGACCAAGCCACGTCTAGAAGTCTCAAACAATTGTCAAAATGGCTAATAGGACTGTCGTCCTTGCCAAACCTATTGGGATGCTACGAGATTTAAAGATCAAGGTTCTTAAACATTGGGTTAAACATACCTTCATTGTTATGGACTTTTCCAAACAACAAGAATCATATGAAATGATCTTAGGATGCCATTCATGAGAGAAGCAAAAATGGTACATGACTAGTCTAAGAACCATATAAAATGATCTTAGGACGCCCGTTCATGAGAGAAGCAAAAATGACACATGATTGGTCTAAGAACCATGTCTACCTCCAATTCGATGATTCCATCATCTTGGACTGGCTGCCTGCGTCCTATGGGTAGTGAAGGACTTTTTGAAAACCATTCAGACACCACCAGTTATTTAGCCCCACTGTAATATTGATATACTTGTTGCAAAGAAGAGACTGATGTAGAGAAGGACCCACCCTAAAAAGGTACTAAAAAACAAGCTATTGACCTTAAAGATGATCTAAGATACATATGATTGCTACAATCGATAGCTTGGGAGCTAGAGGATCTACATGGGTTACACCTGATGGAGAGGATCTCCTTAAGGTCATTCCCCTACTACAAATAATTTGTGCTCTACCTTTTGATACTAAGGGGATTGGTTATAGTAGTGAACTTGATTCCACATGGGATGATTCAAGATCAAGAACCAATAGTGGTGAGGGGTCTGAAAGAGATACTAAAAATGATACCAACTCCTCAGTCATCACAAAAAAAACAAAGTCCACAACATCCAAAGAAACTGCAAGGAGTAGCTCTAAATTTGATACGAATTCCAAATCTGAAGAAAGGGATGAAGTTCATCATCATCAAGACACCAAGGAGCATCTCCAAAGATGGTGGAGACGTAAATGCTATGTAGTGAATCATCATAAAAGGTTGCAAGAAAGAACAACTATTGCCCAATGGCTCCAGTACATGGGTGCAGTTTACTTACATCAAAAGTTTATAGATGATTGGGGTGAGGAGTTATAAGAAGTCAAGTATTGTAGACCGCCCCAATTGATATAGCTAAGGTGGGAGTCTCTAATGAACCAAAATTATGTCGCTAAGCTAGAAGGAAAACAATTGTGAGCTCGTACAAAAGGAATGATAGGCTAAGGTTGCAGCTAAAATAGTTGACAAAGGAAAGGAAAATGAGGATCAGGTTGTAGCTACAATAGTTGACAAAGAAGAAAAATGAGCCTGATTTGCACCCAACACCTGAGGTATTACAAGTCATACACCATAGGGAAATGCAAGTTAGTGTTTGATAATGCCAAACAGAACCTCACAAGTGAGAGTGGAGGAGTCTATAATGGGCCTACATAAGTTAAGGAAGTAGGACTTGTCCGAGCCAGAAGAAGATCCTAAGCATGTCTACATAGCAAAGAACTTAAATAAGGCCAAGGAGGCTAAACTTGTAGCTCTCCTCCAAGAGTATAGGGATTTCTTTGCATGGACACACATGTGTTAACCATGTCAACGTACTACCTTTCACAAGAGAGGGAGAGAAGAAGAGAAAGATGTCATGCAAGGGTCGATTTGGGGAATAACACTTAGCCAACCCTAATGAGGGTTAACTCCCCGATGTGAGGCAAGTCTGAGGCCGGTAGGGGCTCACTCCACTTGTGTCACTCAAATGAAGCTCTACAAGCTACATAGTGAGAAAAGAGGAAGGGATCTATGGAGAGATCTACCACCTCAACTCAATGCCAATGTGTATGCAAGAGGAATATTGAGAAGGAAACAAGAAGAGGGAGATGAGAAGACAAGACAATCATCATCCACTCTTGCACACACCACAATCAAGCAAGAAAGCATTCACCAATACAAGCTTACCACCATAGCCACAAGAGAGTCAGAGAGAGAGAGAGAGAAGGCAAGACTCAATTATGATAATGGAATTGTCCCTTTTCATATTTCATAAATCACTTATATAAATGAGCTCACTTTTTATAATGGTCGGCCACCCATTTACAATCAAGGGCCCAAAATTGGCTTCCTAGCTCTATGTACAGCTAGGCTCATTTTTGTACCAGCATTACACAAGTCATAAGCTCAGTTATCCCATATGTCTTTTTCATTAAGTGCTTATATTACCGTGGTTACATATAACAATGGATTACAAGAAGCGTAACCACGCTTGAAAAATGATGTTAATAACCAATGTGGTTAACATACCCCCCTCCCTAATTCAGATCCATCCTCAGAGCTAGCAAGAGTGCTTAGCAGTAGTAGATGGAGTAGGTGTGGATGAATTTGAAACATGACTTGGGATGTGGGGAGAATTGATGGAAGACCTTGTAGCTTGTCCAAAAAGTGCATTGTTCACAGTGCATGTATGGTTTTAGGGACATCCAACATAACAAGAACTTAGACAAACCAATTTTGGAAGAAACTTGATTCTATGTGGAATCATTTTTCATAGTTTTGCAAACAAAATACATTATTAGTCAATAATGACCGTTACAAACCTTTTTTGAATGACTGGGAGAACTGTATATATCGCAAGAGTAGTTTGATCCAGATGATGAGGAGTATGATCATGGTACTTGACATAACTTCCTCTGCACATGTGGAGCATTGTAGATGATCAGTGGACATTCAGTAGACAAAATATGCTTCTAAATATCAAGGAAGACATTTCTATTGATGTTTTGGACTATCATGTTTTGTATACTACGGGCACAGATCCGGCCACGAGACAAGTGACCCCAAAAATACTGATATGAATGTATATACATCTGTGAACTCATTATAGGTAATCTTTTTAACTAATTATATACAAGATTCCTATCTTTTTATGAATGAAGTTTATCAAGTTTCTCAAGATATGGAGATAAAGTCAGTGTCTCATCATTTTATGTTGACAATAAAAGTACTTTGACTGCAAGATTATGAAATTTTCATACAATAACTATTAAATGTCATGGCAATGTATGATAGATTGCTTCATGTACCTCATGAGAAAGGTAGAACACTGACACTTTTATGCCCCACTAACTATAGTGGGAATTTAATAGCTATAACTAGATGACTGATAAGTAGTAGGCTGATCCATTGCTTAGTGTCTCAGTTAAGAAATGCATAACATCTCTAGCATCCTTGAGAGCAGTGCCACGAGTCTTTAGTTTCTCTCATGAGTAAGAACCCTCTTTATTTTCTCTCATGTGAGTAAGAGCCCTCTTGATTACCACACTTGTCCCATCATGCTCACCCTTCCCATGTCCTTATCCAAAGAAATTCCAATTCATCTCTGTATTTGTGAGACCAAGATACCTACCCATAAAGAAAAAAGGTCTTGAAGCCTTGAATTATGAATCTGCACCATCAGACCATACCCAACGCCTTACAAAATAACCAGTTAAAATGAAGCTTAAAGAAATGATGAACAAATAATGTTTCATGATTTTTATCATAAAAATGTAGAAATACATCTCTTTTATCATGCGATTGTCCTATTTGTTACTATGGTAAGTAATATAAGGATAGTGCATTGATCATTATACCAATGCATTGATTGTATTTCATTTTTCTCTTTGAACATGTAGTTCTGATCAAAATCCACAATTGAAACTATAACATCTTCTAGGAAGTTTCTTAAACATTCTCTAACTACTTTACTTGCCATCTATACCTAAATTTGAGAAAAATAAACTTTTCATTATGTTACAAAGTTCATGATTCTACAAATAGGAAGCTCCTTGTGGTTTTAAGTTTTATTTTTTCCTTACTTGTTCAGAGGAACATCATCAACATCTTCAAACAACTTAATAACACTATTCATATCTTTCTCATATTTTTCCCTTGGGCATGATTTCATTGCCTTAACACCACAATTTTTACATTTTCCCATGATGCAATCTAGCTTATGGAACATGCTATTTGGTGGCCTTGGAACATAGACAAGATTCCCATAGTTGTGTGACCCCATTGAATACATGATAAGATCCTGTACAACTACCCCGTATTGTACAAGAATAGCAAATTTCACAAACATATTTGTAGCTTGGTCCATGTAACCCAAATGCCTTCATATGAAGCCAATTCATGGATTCATTTACATATAGAATTTAAACACGAGAAATGCAACATTACGTGTTCTTATTCTTTAACTTGTGCTTTAACTTGTGTGTAAGATTCCTCCCCAGCCTCTCAGGATGTCCAGTATCTTTCCTTGTAGTCAAATCCCTCTTCAGAAATATAAAAGATCTTGTTTCTACCTGTTTTGGCCTAGAGAGAGAAAATCTTCTAGAGAGTGGTAATTTAGTTTTTAAATATTTTTGGATGGAAAAATATCTCTTCTTATTAAAATAAGTTCCCTCGAAACAGAAGTTCAAAAAGATTTTCAGAAGGTGCATTAGAAATCAAGTATAATCTGTTCAAGAGGCCTTATCCTGAGGGTCAAGATTTTTTTGAAATTTTAAATTAAGGTTCCTATGGGCCAATAAGATTCATCCAAATGTGTGGAGGAGATAAATGGAAGAAATAAAGAAAATCCCCCCAAAAATGAGTAAATACTCACATAAGATGAAGAGTTGACTAAGGACAAGGTTATTAGTTAAAAAAGAGAGATATTTAGAGAAAATGATGCATTTTTGACACCTCAGTATGGGGGAATTCCACTCATGAATGAGGTGTCTATTTCACATGTGGAGGAGAGTTTTAAACTCCCAAATAATGAGATATTTTTTTCTCTCCTCTCTCCTGTTTCAACTAGATCCAAAAAGTGAGCTAAACTGACCTAAAAATGGTCAAAAATTGACCAAACTGATCTGGAAAATTCTAGAATCAGTTTGCCTGGTTAGAGGCTCACTTTTTCCTATAAATAGAAGCCTCTCCCTTTGTTGAAGCTTAATAGTGTTTTTTGCACTGTTACCGTGCTTCTCCCTAGAGCCAAAAACTGTGAATTTACTCATAATTCATTAGTTTTTGACCTTCCCTCTTCTAAAGATTGGTGGCCACTCTTGTTTCAAACAAGAGTAGATCCCTCAAACCATCAAGCCAAAGGAAAGCTCTCAAATTCTCCTTGTAAGTTGGAGATTCTTCTCTTTTCTATTTCATTTTATGATTTTTGTCTTCTCTAAAATGATTATGATGTTATGCCTCATTGAAAAAAGGCATTCCCCTCTCTTCTTTAGTAAATCCAACCATTCTTTATCCTAGATGAATGATTAATGCATAAAATCAAGTTTTTCATAATGTTTCACTTTGAGTAGAAAATGTTTACATTAGAATGATTTAAATACTCTTGGTGAACTTCCAATTAATTTTAGAGAATTAAAAATTAAAAAATGGTTAGCCATACAAAGGAGGTTATGGTGAAATTTTCTTAAGTTTTAATTTTTTTATTCAAAAAGAGTAATTCCCATTGTATATGTATTCTTAAAGTGTTAATTTTCATCTTAGGTATAATAAAATGCATACTAAAAATATTTTAATAAAAAAGTGTTACTTTCTTTAGAATTAAATTCCATGCATAGAAGGAAGTATATTGAAAATGTTATTTTGATGATAAAAGTGTGATTTTCATCATAAATGATTTTTATGCATAAATAGATGCATAAAAGGAATTCTTTTATATTAAAAGAGTGATTTTCATCATAAATGATTTGTATGCATAAAAGATATTTTTTTTATATTAAAAGTGTGATTTTTATCATAAATAATTTGTATGCATAAAAGAAATTCTTTTATATTAAAAGAGTGATTTTCATCATAAATGATTTGTATGCATAAGCATATGCATAAAAGATATTTTTTCATATTAAAAGTGTGATTTTTATCATAAATAAAATTTATGCATAAATTAGATGCAGAAGAGATTCTTTTATTCTAAAACTGTAATTCCTACTAAATTGGATTTATGCATGGAAAGATGCATAAAGAATTTATTTTAATCAAAAAGTGTTATTCTCATCAATTTTGATTTTATGCATAAATAGATGCATAAATAATTTTATTTTTATTCCAAAAGAGTTATTCTTATCAATTATCTCTTGATCTGATTTCAAGATTCAAGGGCAGTGTCTACCCTTTTACAACTCAATCTGGTGTTTAGGTGATGATTACAACAGATTTATCAGCATAAATTCACCAGAAATTACATAAAGGGTAACAAATCTGTACTGAATGGTTGGAGTATCAAACCATCTCTGAGTTGCAATCTAAAGTTATAGGGATCTTTATCAGATACCAATGGTTAATTTGAACCCTCAATTGCACCAAAATATAGTGATTAGCAATATTTTAAGCCCATCAAAAGGTCCCAATTCTAAAAGGTCAGACTTGATTGTAAATCCTAATCTGCCCTCTATAAACCCTAATTTTCTTAATCCTAATCAGAAGAATCCAGAGAACAAAAACGCTTGCAATTGGCAAAGATTACCTAGAAAGAAACCTGCAATTCGATTAAATGTGCTATAAATTTAGGCGCTGAAAACCACAGAGAGTCTGTGTAGTGAATTTGGCTGAAAAATCTTATCCAATAAGACAATATACCTGCCTTGTAGCTCCACTCCCACGAAGACAGCTTCTCAATCGGAGATGTGTAGCTCCTAGAGCTACTGAGGGGGGGGTGTTGTACCTAAACTAAGAAGGGGAAAGAGATGATAATGCTCTTACCCAGGTGTAGTAGCGCTTCCTTCCTTGATTGTTCTTGCCTCTTGCTTGCCTCCTTAGCTCTCACACAAACTAGGCTATGATACCATAAAGAGAATAAGGGGTCCAGAGGGAGAGATTCAAACCCTAGCAAGCAAACACACACACACACGAGAGAGCAAGACACAAGAGAGAAATGGATAGCTGAATTTTCTTCTATCTTCTTCTCTACTCAACCAACGTAACATCAAGATAAGTGTACACACTATATGGGTTAGTACTCAACTACTACAACATACAAGGGTCGGTCCATAATGTGAACCCGACTAAATGAGCTGGTGCTATAACTATGCGAGTCTCTAGTAATCCAAAATGGTTCACACAGCCTATCATCCCACTGGCCACATATCACCCATAATCTCACCAACCGTGCCAACATGATCCTCAATTGAGGACATTAATAAGTCTCATGAAAAGGCATTATAAAAGTTGTACATTATGAGATATTGGCTACCCAAGGCCTAGTAAATGAGTTTTGGGCGCCCAAGTGTGAATAAGGGCCAAATGTATATAAGGCATTTTCTCATAAATGAAAAGACACAATCCCTTTTGTGCTATAGAGAGCTCTCCCTTGTGTCTTGAGAGAGATTGAAGGAGTGAGAGCATTCAAGCATTGTGTCTCTTTCATGCTTGTGTGATTCATGCCTTATGCGATGATGTGAGCGACCAGCGTCGTGGAGATGGAGCTTGTTAACAATCCCAAAATGGGATTGTTCATGGTGATAGATATAGATTAAGCAACATAATTAAGGTGGATTAAACCACACTAAAAATTCCATGAGCGAGAGAGAGAGATTGCACACTCAACACTTGATCTCTTCTATTGCATATCTCAAGTGAACCATACAATGATATAGGCTTTCTAGCCTTGTCCCACTTTACACATCATCATCCATGTGACACTCCCTTTTTCACTCTTTTGGTCAACACTCATACACCATACAATATTACATGTGGCATTCCTATCTTGCCACAATATCTTGCACCTCTAGGGTGCTTTCCCACATACACACAACACCACGATTACATCTCTCAACACCCCCTCTTAATCGAGGTGTTCCACAACTCACCCATCATTCATATCAATGTAGCATTGCACAAACACAATCGCTACTTCTCAACACTCCCCCTCAATAATACATTGGAGTGTCCATCAACCAAATATGTGTGCGCGTGTCTACCATCTTGGACACCTAGTCCATTTTGAGCCGACTCGCTCACAATGGAACCACTCAGTTCGATTTGAACATGGAAGTTCGGGTGGGAAGAACCAACCCATGCGCATGCACCTCACACGTGCATCGCTCATGCATACATCTTGTAACAACCATTTCGAGCTTCTAGGTGAGCTCGGGTAGGGAGACCCTCATACCATGGGTGAATACACATCTCGTTTTGAGCATGTAGGCTCGCGGATGATTTTCCCAGCATTGTATTTGGGTGAAAAATAAAATTACAAACCCCTTGGTTGTAATCGGGCAGGGGACCCGCGATGTGTGTGTGAACATCTTAAAAAAACTTTGGAAACTGGTTATGTGTGAATGTGTTCTCATATAATGCCTGTTACGTGACGAGTGGTGATCAATGCAAGGATACAACACAAAGATGCAAGCAGGAAAACAAGTGACATTCTTATTTAGGGCTCTTGTAAAGAGTTCCAAGTTGTAGATGAGTGTGGAAGTGGGCTTAAGAATAATCCCACATGGGAAGTTTTGGGAGTTTTGGGAGTTTTAGTATAAAAAGTGGCTCATTTGAGAGATTAGGTACACTTTGGGCTAAGTTCATGCAAGAGCTCCTTTGAGAGAGCTACTCTCCCTCTTCTCCATAGAGGTGAAGACTCTTCTCTCACCCCATCTACATCTTTGTATGAGATAAATCTCTTCATTGAATCAATAGCAATGTCATGAGTTTTTCTCATCCTCTTCTCTAATCATTTTACTCTTATGCATGCTTTTAGTATTTCATTTTTATGTATGTGGACTGATTTGAAGCTTTCATGGAAGCTTGATACTTGAGTGTGTGCATGCTTGTAGGAAGATAGGAGTGGAGTGAGGTCTTTCTCTTTGCTTGTGTGCATAGTGATTGTGTTCCTCTTGCTTGTATTTGTGAATGAATGGGTGTGTAGGAATGAGGGCAAGTTGAGCTTGTGTGTGTGCTTAGTCTAGTGTCATGTGATGGTAGCCATAAGCATTCTCTCCATTTGTGGATAAGCTTTTGTGCACCGGTACGGGTTGAATCCCTAGCTCCGAAAGGGATGCAAATTCCATTGGATTGAGCTACATGTGGATCATGATACTCTTGCTACAAGTGAGAGAGTTTTCCGTCTCTCCATTAGCGCCACTGTGCCGGGGAGAAGACTCAAAACCGGTTGAGAAGCTTGCATTACTACAACTAATTCTTTTTGTTTTTAGGTTTAGGCTTAGCACGAGTGTGGAATCTCGGAGCTAGTGATTAGAAGAGAAAAAGTAGATTAGTACTTACTTGTGCGGTTGAGATCTACTTCCGCTAATGTTTTCTCATTCATGTATATGCTTTCCATGGTTGTTTGCATCGTTGTGTTCATTTTTTGTTCATAGAATAGAAACGAAAATCTGAATAATACATTAAGCTCAATGCATTATGTGTGAGCTTATTTATAATGCAGTAAACTTGTACTTAAGGCAATATTATATAATGCATAATACATTACCCGCAGCGGTGGGTGCCTGGCTGTGAAGGTGGCCGAAAATAAAAGCAAGATTGGCCGCCGCAAGAAGGGTGTGGCGGCGGCTGGGCTGGCGAAGGCTGAAGAGAAAGTGAAGTGCGAAGAAGGCGACCGGCGACTATGAAGGTGGCCTAAAATGAAGGCGGTGGTGAAGAGACGAAGGAGTGGCTGGCCGTAGAAGGTGAAGCCCAGGCATGGCCGATGGCGAGACCAGAAGGTGAAGATCCAGGTGGTGAAGTGGCCGCTGAAGGGCTGGGTGGAGGCTGGCCGACTGGCCACAAGTAAGCAAGGTAGGCCGTGGCTGAAGGAGACGAAGAGGAGGAGAGGCTAGCAAAGCAACGGTGGCTGGGCCTCAGCGGCGAAGGAAGACAGGTGTGCAGCAGCAAAGGAGAGCTGAGGTGACCCGCGAGAGAAGGTGGCCGGCGAAGCTCACTGGCTGTGGATGCGCGAAAGGCAAGGGCGACAGAGAGGGCCATCTCTGCAGGCAGAAGTGGCGCCACAGGGTCACGTTCACGCGGCCGCCCTCTGCCACAGCTTGCGAGTAGGTGCGCAACTCACGACGTTTGCAGGGCTGGTTTCAGCACCGCCTTTGCAAGGAGGTGAAGGAGCTGGCGAAGGAGAGCAAGGCAGGCTGTGTGAAAGCGAAGGAAGAGGGGCAGTTGGCGGTGAAGGACGGCTGGCTGTAGAAGAAAGCACAGCAGATAAGGAGGCACGTGAAGGAGGAGCAAACGGCGCACGATCCGGAGGTGGCAGAAAGATAAGGTTAATATTTTTTTATTTTTTATTTTTTTGTTAATTGTCATGTTCTTTGCATTTTTAAAAAAATAAAAAATAAAAAAAAGAAAGATAAAAATTAAAAATTAAAAAAAAAATAAAAAAGAAAAAAATAATAAAAATTAAAAAAATTAAAAAAGAGAAAAAGAAAAGATTTTTTTTTTTGTAAATTATGTGTTTTATCTTGAGTCCATATTTCCTGCATATTCTATATTTTTTTTAAACTTTTGTAATTTTTTTGCATAATTAGTGTAACATGCATTTTTTTAAAAATTTTTGTAATTTTTGTGCATCATTAGTATTTTTGTGTAATTAGTAAAAAATAAAAAAATAATAAAATTAAATAAAAATAAAAAAATAAAAAAATAAGATAGGTATTTACACACATATTCATGATAGTTGCATTTAGCAATTAGGTAGGGTTTAAAAATATATATATATATATATATATACATAAATATATATATATATATATATATAAAAACCTTAAAATTTGACCTTATGCACTTGCGGTCGAGACGTCATATAGACACTGCCATAGGGCCTAGGGCACCTTCTAGAGTACCTACACAGGAAAGTGGGACCCAATCGATAGGAAATTTGGCAGATATTGTTGAAACCTTTTTCGAATCCCTATCTGATACCCTTTCCAGAACAACTAGCTCATTGTCCATGGACAATCTAGGGCCGTCAAATAGTCATCCCTTAGCCCCAAATAGGACACCCACAAGATCTTTTAATCCATTTGAAGCCGACACCATGGGGTTACCACTTAATGTGAGACTTCAATATGTCTACACGAATGCTCAAGGAGCTGAGATCTTTAGGGATCCACAACAACGGTATCTTGTTAAGATCGCAGACTTTTTCTTAGAGCTTGATAGAGCACCTCTAGTCAATGGCCAAGGTAACATGTACATGGGTGGAGATGGTGTTCGCTACGAAGTCACCTATCATCCAGAGAATGTAGACAAATTAGGGGAGCTCTCTAAAAGCGAGTTCTTAGACTTATCAAAGCTTTCCAGAGCAAGGGAGTCTAGAGATGATTGGCTCATTGAGCCGGACATGCTTGGACCATCCAATGCCCAGTCCTCAAAGACATCCATAGATGATTTACTTCTTGTAGATCTAAATTTGGAAAGGGATAGGAAAGGCAAGAGCAAAATGGATCAGGGGGCTGAGAACCAATGGGAGTTTGTACGACAAATTCCAGTGACAAAGGTCTTTCAGGATGACCCACTTCAAGGGGTCTATAAGGACTCTTTAGAAGGATATTATGCCACAACTAGATTGCCAGAGCTAGATCTTCCTCTAGCACTTGTGGTGGTAGTCGAGAAGCTTGCAGGACACATGAACCAAATCATTGATAAATGGGCCAATGAATACCGAACCTTAGATTGGAAGGAGATTCGGGAGCTCACGTGGAAAGGACAACCATTATTCATGGAAGTGTTCTCAACAAATACAGCTAAACCAGGAGAGACAGCCCTTCTTGGAGAAACTGCTGCTCCTTCCCTATGAGAGTTCATTAGAGAGGGACCCTCAACATCAAAGTGGACCACTACAAGTAGCCCAACTCTAGTACCAAGATATTATCCTACACCAAAAGTGCGACCACAGATCACACCACAACAATGTTTCTCTCACACTGACAATCGGAGGGTAGGGGAGCCATCTTGGCCTCCCATAAATGCACCTCCCGAAATGCGGGTAACAAGATCTTTGGAGGGGGTTGGTGAGGCAGGTAATAGGGGACCCACACCAATTTGGGATGCATGTGGACCATCTTACCAAAGAGAGGAATAATTCCCACTGAGAGTGAGAGGCCGTAGGCCCTATGATGAGTATTCAAGACAAGTAAGGCCATCAACTCTTCAGAAACTGGTAAAGAAGTACGAAGGGTCGGGAGATCCATATGACCATGTAGCAGCATTTAGGCAAGCAGTTCGAGCTGAGCAAGTGAGATCCATATGACCATGTAGCAGCATTTAGGCAAGCAGTTCGAGCTGACAAGCATACACAAATTGAAGGATTTGGGCTCACTCTTGAGGGAAAGGCCCTTGCTTGGTTTCAGGCACTAGAGGTTCAGACAAATCTTCTTTACGAGTTCTGGAAGAGAGATTCATTGCTGCTTTTTCCTTGATGGGGATTCAACATGACACGGTAGCAAACATCTACTCTTTCAAGCAAGGCGAGACTGAGAGTGTTAGAGATTGTGTAAATAGGATGAAGCAGTACATTAATTGTTGCCCAGAAGATGAGAAGCCCACCCAGAGTCGATTAATTTCTCTCTTCTTAAAAGGACTCAAAAATTCAACACTGCATACACATCTCTATGCAAAGAAGCATACAAATTTCAATGAGTGTTGCCATGATGCTATGGATTTCACAGATAACTTCAAATTCCAAGATGGTATTGGCCCTGAGGTGAAACCTAGAGATCAGTGGGGTGATGACCAAAGTTCAGGGTCTAGCGCGCTAGTAAATCTAGACCAGATAGCTAACCTAGTACTAAGGAGATTGGGAAAAACCTATCGCCCACCCATGCAGCCACAACAACAGCAGCAGAATGAGGAGTGTACTATCTACAGGTCCTCATCTTTGTGGAGCATGTGGTGGTAACCATAAAACCGAAGAATGTAATACCTTTTCTCCTCTAGTCACAAACCAACCCACAAAGAAGTGGTGCTAGGCCTGTGCTTGGAACTTTACCCACACCACACAGGAATGTACGCGCATTGCAAGAATGAGACAGGAGCGTGAGCAGCAAAGGGGTGGAGTGACTCCACAAATGCATCAACAGTATACTAATTTTGAACGTAAGCCACCAATGGCACAAGAGCAAGCACGACCTGTTCTTGGAGCTCAACCTCCTGCTCCTGGGACTGCTCCTGTGAGGGTTGTTGACTACGACAATTCAAATATGTGTAGAGACTTGGTAAACCCAAGCTATGTGGAGGAGGAATATGCATCATATTCATCCAAGGAAAATCTCTTTGAAAGTCTTGCATATCCAAGCCAAGCACTGGAGGCTCAACCAGGGGAACAAAATTCTTTGATATTGCTAGGCGGCTACCAACCTAGGACTCCAGGCCCCTCAGGTCAATGGCAGCAAAGGAAAGTAGAAGCCAAACTAATGGGCCCCTGTTATGAGTGCAGAGAACCCCATTGGGCTCATGATTGTCCACATCGCTCAAGGCAGGCAGCTCATTGAAACCACATGAGGAAGGCACCTCTCAACCAAAGGTCTCACTCAACTTTGTAGGGGAAGTTCCATCGCCACCTTCATCAGAATGAGGATATGGTGCCATTTAGAGTCATGACTAGATCACAGACACGAAATGCCGAAATGCAAACTGATGAGACACCTCGAACTAGGGATGCAAAGGCAAATCTAGTGGACAAGACCCTACATTCCAATAGAAAAAGGACCACTAGGAGGAAAAGAACCGCAACAAGCAAACTAAGAGTGCATCCACTAGTTCTCAAGAAGTCTCTAAACAAAACATGAAGGATCAAGCATTTACATCCCAAGAAGTGCATGAGGAGCATCAACCTCAACCTGGGCCTAGTGCTAAACAAGATGAGGCTAGTACGACCGAGGATAGTTTTGGGGGTTCTGTTTTTGTGGATAAGGTGAATGAGACTCTAGATGCCATCATTGATGCTCATAGAAGTCGCATTGCAACTTTATCTGAGCTACCCAAGAAGCTTCAAGAATACCCAAACCCTCGTGAGGAGAAGATCAATCTAGCTGTACATCAGCAACTCATTAGAGGGAAGCTCAATCAATACTTGAGGGACCACCTCCACCTATCCCTCGGGGCCCAACCTCTCTTAAGACAACATTAGAAACCATACCAGAAGTGTCATCAAGTTGGGAAATGAAAAGTGAGCTCATCTCACAATCTCATATAGCGAGAAGTCTGCACCAATTGCCACCCCATTGAAAGAAGGTATTCTGCCACCACCTAGCCTTGCCTTCCCATGCAATGATGAAGTTATTGATGCTAACAAGGACATGGCAAATGAGATGTGGGCAGCAGTTCATGAGAAAGTTAATGAGAATATGTCCTCTATTATTTCACCTCCATTCTCTGAGGTGGATTTTACCAGGGGCACAGAAAACAACTTTAGACGCCCAAACATCCAGGAAGAAGTTCAAACAATTGTTTCTCCTAGAAGTAAGCATACAATGAAAACCTTACCATCATATTTGGGAGAATATGAGAACTGTTCTCAAACCTTGAGGATACCCTCCATGCATAGAAGGTTGACAAAGAAGATGGATATGGGTATCGTGCAAGCTATTTTGTCAGCGCACCAGTGGCTTGTACCTTACCTTTGCTTGATTTGATAAAGCTTCGACCTGAGTTGTGGAATGATATTGCCACATGTTTGTCAGAGTAGGTATTGCTACAAAAGGGTCACCATCATTGTACTATACACCCTGAGACAAAGCATGTTATGCTAGTTCCTATCAACAAAGTAGGAAAATTTTGTGAGGACGATCAGGGAAATGCTACCCTCCCATTAGAAGTGCGAAAAGTAGCTTCAACTATAATACTTGATAGTGGTGCAGGAGTGGGCATTATGACAAGGTCCATTTGGGAAAAGTGGGACAAACCAGCTATTAGGAGTACCAGGATGCGCTTGTAGCTAGCAGATGGAAGCTTAGAACATCCCCTTGGGCTGCTTGAGAACATATTGGTCACCACATGTGGGATTGAATATGAGCACACCTTTGCAGTAGTGGATTTTGGAAAACATCCAAACTATGAAGTGATATTGGGTAGACCATTCATGCGACACTTTCAAATGATTCAATTATTTGTACCTCCGACATGATTCTGTCATCACAAGGGTCAACCTAAAGAATAACTCATATCGTGATGTAACAAGGTCTCCAATAGATGAGTTTGATTTTGCTTCATCTAAGGGCTCAAGAGTTACATTATCAGATGGGCGAGAAGATCTGTGGATGTGTGGAGCCTCATGTAGGGATCTCAACACACTGAGAGACTTAAGGATAATCGAAGTGTATCAGATGAGGCATACATTCCACAACCCTTCCCTGAGCACTTAATTGATCCACTAGAATGGAGTCATATCCTTGCAACATTATCGACATGTGCTTTACCTAAGCCAATTCAATTTTGTGACTCAGATGGATATGACATTATTCCTATACGAATGGTACAACCACGTGACCTTCTAGATGTTTTGTACTATGGGGATGCATCCACAACAGCACTGCATGTAGCAGTGGAGGATTTAACACTCAAATTTGCTAATGATGCTAATAAGAAAGATGGATGGGACTCTGATTTTGATAATGATTTGATAATCCATGAGGAAGAGTTAGGAAAGGCACGCCTGCTCTTGAGAGGAAGGGAGGTTCAAGTAGAGATCCCTCAAAAAGCCGACCTAAACATAAATGCTATAAGAGCCATAAGAGAATCCGTAAACAAGATGAGAGGGAACGACGTGAGAGACTACAAAAAGAAAAGAAGGAGTTTAAGAATGAACACTCTCGACAACCACCACCTCACTTCTTAGGAAAGAATGGATATCTATACTATGTCCAAGCACAAGATAGCATCAAAGACCAAGTAAAATGATCAGATGGATTCCAACCGGGAGAAAAGCTAAAAACTGTTAGCAAAAATCGTAAAAAAATGAAGAAACAAAAACCAAAACTCAAGTCTAAAACCGATTCAAAAGAGAATGTCGGAAGTGCAAATATAGCGGTTGAACAAAAAAATCTGATGCAAGATTGCGAAGGAGAGCTCAAAATCGCATGGTCTTCAATGAGTGACGACTCAAGTGGACAAGAACAAGGTTTCAATGTTCCCCCCAACTTCACACAGTACACTCTTCAAGATCGGAAGATTGTTCTTCAACAGCCCATGCGACAAAAGCCAAGCATGCCAAGGGTTTCATATGATGGTCCAGAGGATGCAAAAAAAATTGATATCGCTAAGCCAGGAGAAGAGCCTCGCTATGTGTGGATTGCCACACACTTGTCCTTAGATGAGGAGAAGTTATTAATTCAAACAATAAAGGAGTATCGCGATGTTTTTGCTTGGAGTTATAAAGACCTCAAAGGAGTTGATCCAAGCATATGTCAGTATACAATTCCATTGCGAGAGGATGCAAAGCCTTCCAAGCAATGTCCTTATACTTACAATGAAAATTTTGCACGAAAGATAAAAGAAGAAATAGACAAGCTCTTAGAGGCAGAATTTATCTATGAGATTGAACACATTGAATGGGTCTCCCCTATTGTAGTGGTGCCCAAGAAAAATGGAAAACTTCGAGTATGTGTAAACCTCAAGAAGGTAAATGTAGCTACTGTACGTGATCATTACCCACTTCCAATCATGGATCATGTTCTGGAACGAGTTGTAGGGAAAAAGGCATATAGTTTCTTGGATGGATTCTCCAGTTACAATCAAGTGTCAATTGATCCAAAGGATCAACACAAAACAGCTACTGAAGATGGCATCTTTGTCTATCGTGTTATGCCATTTGGTCTAACAAATGCACCAGCAACCTTTCAGCGGTTAATGAGTCATGTATTCAAGGAGTACCTTAGGCAATTTCTTGAGATCTTCATGGATGATTTATGTGTTCACTCACAAGAGTGTGATGATCATATAGAACACCTTAGACTTGTGTTTCAAAAGTGTCAAGTTTATCGTATATGTTTGAATCCTGACAAGTGCAAATTCATGGTAAGACAAGGGAAAATTTTGGGCCATATTGTTTCTCACAATGGGATTTCAACAGATATGGATAAAATTGATGTCATTGTCTCATTACCTTGGCCTATCAACCCTAAAGGGGTACAAATATTCATGAGACATTGTGGCTATTATCGTCGATTCATCTACATGTATGCTATCCTAGCTAGACTATTATATGCTCTTCTTGTAAAGTTTAATTGGACTGATGAGTGTGAGGAATCCTTTGAAAAGTTGAAGCAAGCATTAGTGACTGCACCCATCTTACAAGCACCAGATTGGAACCAAATCTTTCATGTCCATATTGATGCTTCAAACTTTACAATTGGATGTATTTTCGGGAGAACATAATAAGGATTTCCCAATCTCATATGCTAGTCGCGGCAGTTGAACAATGCTGAGAAGAATTATACCACAACAGAAAGAGAAGATTTGTCCATGATATATGCAGTGAAAAAGTTTTGCCATTACCTTTTGGCAAACAAATTCATATTTTTTGTGGACCATCAAGCATTGCTATATTTGGTGAATAAGCCTTGTGCAACTGGAAGGATTGTGAGGTGGTTTATCATCCTTCTTGAGTTTGATTTTGAAGTGGTAGTCCGAAAAGGAACAGCTCATCTAAGGGCAGATCATTTGTCTCGAATCACCTCTGGAGAAGCTCTTGTGGGTGTGGATGATGATATGTTAGATTCAACACTTTTCCTTGTAGAGACAGCTCCTAAATGGTCTGAACCCATCTTAGAAATTTTGACAAGTGGGCAAATACAACTAGAAGATCCTAATGTGGACCTATGGCAACGATTCAAGTTAATCTCAGGGAGATTATATCGTCAGGGTAATGATGAAGTGTTGCGGCTTATACCTAACCCTGACCAATATAAGGAGATCTTGGAATGGGCACATGCGGGTATCGGTGGAATCCATGCATCAGCTACTACTTGTGTGCGACGTATATCTCAGGATGGGCAATGGTGGCCTACCATGCATGCGGATGCTGAAAAATTTATTCGTAACTGTGCTTCATGTCAAATTCAACAGCCAATTCATAATGTCACATTATTCCAAATTTCAACTACACCAAGTTGGAGTAAATATATTGTGGACTATCTTCAGCATGGTCATACTGATCAAAAAATTCCTAAATATCAAAAGCATGCTATTGAAGTTGAAGCGGCAAACTATATGCTAATAGAGGGCCAACTCTACAAGAGGGGCAAGGATGGCAACTTACGCATGTGTGTATGTGAAGCTGACTACTTGAAAATCTTGACTCATGCACATGCAGGTGTTGGGGGTGGACACTTTTCAGGCAATACCACAGCTAAGTTGATTAGGTGGTCTGGGCTTTGGTGGCCAACCTTACAAATGGATGCCGAAGAATATGTAAAACGTTGTGACGATTGTCAAAGGACCAAACCTCCCATCACAAAGGACAATATGCCATTGCGGCCTATGTTAAGCACACGTGCTTTTGCCAAATGGGGTATTGATTTTGTCGGTCCCATTAAACCTCCAGCTCATCACACGCATGCCGAATATATTATAGTCGCAATTGACTATTTGACCAAATGGGAAGAGGCAAAGGCTACAGTTAAAAATGATGCCAGAACCACAGCCAAGTTCTTGTATGAGTACGTGTTTACACGCTATGGCTTACCTATTGAAATCGTTAGTGATCAAGGTGTGCACTTTGTGAATGAGGTCATAGAGTTTTTGCTTCAAGAATTTATGGTAATTCACAAGCGTTCTGCACCCTATCATCCCCAGACCAATGGACAAACTGAGAGTACTAACAAGATTCTCTGCACAGCACTCACAAAGATTGTTGAGGGACATAGGACTGATTGGGAGCAAAAGTTGCACTCGGTTCTTTGGGCATATAGGACAGCCTATAAAACATCTGTGGGCACAACCCCATTTGAGCTTGCTTTTGGGCTAGATGCAATTCTTCCCATTGAATTTCTTATACCTACTCTACGAGTTGCTAAACAATTGGACTAGACTGGTCATGAGCTTTCACAACGCATTGATGAATTGGAAAAGCTTGATGAGACCCGCTTATTGGTGGTAATGGGGATGTATGCGGAGAAGAGGAGAAAAAAGCAATGGTATGATAGAAATGTAACAACTGGCCGATTCAAAAAAGGGGAACTTGCGCTCTTGTACACACTTAAGAAGCATAAGAGAAAGCTCAAGAAACATGGCCTAGGACCATTTGTGATTAATGAGCGTACTCCAAGTGGTGCAGTGCGTTTAGAGACACTAGAAGGTGAGAAAATGCCTAACTTCATTAATGGAAGTCGTCTCAAGAAATACAATGAACCATTAACTGAAGCCATGCTTCAACAAATGCATGCTGCACACACATGGAAAGAAGCACATGACCTACTTAAACGTCAGGCTCAAGAGGAGGCTAAAGCTAGAGTTGCAAAAGCCAAGAAGCGTCGCAAGGATTCTATGTTGGCCTTACAATTGGCTACTGATGAACAATATGTCGATCCTTTCAATATTCAAGTGTGTCTTCATCTTCATGAGACTACCTACTTTGTCTCTGCCTTAATTGACTCTCGTGCAGATTATAATGTTCTCTCGTTTGACACATGGATAGCCTTGGGACAACCAACACTTGTGCACATTCCTATTGACTTACAAAGCTTCTCAGGTGAAGATAACCCTATAGAGGAAAAATGTGTCATTATGATGTCCATTCAGGATCACCAGATGTCAGTTCCCTTTAATGTGGCAACAAGTAAGTCCAAGGCAGTGGTAGAGGCTGTTCTCGGTCGATCATGATTAAGTGCTACCAACTGTTCTTTAGATTGGAAGAATAGACAACATAAATTACAAATTGACTTTGATTGCATCTTGGGATCTGCTACTCCACGAGCTTTATCATGTCAAAAGGGTGGTGTTTCTACCTTACACAACCCACTTTCAAAATCTGCTCTTGAAGCTCTAACACAAATGATGTGGATAATCGATGAGTCCTCAAGTGAGGGCCATGGCTGGCATGTTCCAACTACTTTAGTCACTGCTCAAAAAAGGCCAGGCAAGAAGGAATTATCAATTTGGCTACCCAAAGATGCATACAAACTTGTACCATCTAGCGTATTGCTAAGCCTCCTAAAAAGCACATCTTTTCCAAGCCTAAACCTTAGATTATTACTCATTGGGTCCCAAAGCGTTTTCTTAAAGCACAAGGCTATTATGAGGGTGCAACAGCACTTTGGCTTCCCAAATGCCATGGTTTACTAGAGGTAAAAGAGTGTATCAATAAGATTCCAAAAGCCACCCTTGGTTTTCCATATCAGTGGGTGCAAAGGAAATCAACACAACCTCTTCAAGATAGGATAGGTGGCTGTGATAGCACCTACAAATCTCCTTGTGTTGACCTTCCCAAAACATGTATTGAATCAACAGTTGTCCCAATTTCTCCTTGTTACACAATTCCACCATCAACTTGTGTACCTAAGATAAATCCAACTTTACATGAGTCTCCTTTGAGCATAGATTCTAGCACTTCAATGCCTAAATCCTCTTATCTTGCTCAAATTTCTCAACAATTGCTAACCTTCCCACCTCTTAAGAAGGACATACCCAAAACGAAAGGTAAGGCATTAACACTACAATTGAAGCTCTTTGGTAGATCAGTGTTTGAATAGTCTCACATTTACTAATGTGGTTCCTTATGCCTTTAGAGGATTGTGTTCTTTTTGAGATGATCTTATCTACAATGTTTTTGATTGGGATTGTAATGATGGATATGAGTGTATAAAGTTTGAAGTTTCTAAATTTCATTGTTCTACGACCAGATACCTCCTGATGGATACTTGGCGAGATACATGTCCACCATGCATTGACCCTGATAGTACTCAACCTGAACATCGCGGGGGTTATAGTGCTCCTCCTTTTCAAACTCATTCTAGCTACTTTTATGCTCCCTTAGGTGAAAATTGCTGTGGGCATCACTTTGTCACTTTATTCTATCAACAGCATCACCCTTTTCCACATTGTCAAGAGTGTGCACGACTCGTATTAGGAGAAGCTTCACACATTTGTTGGCTATGCTGCTCTTACTTTCGACGATATGGCACGGGCTTAATGAAACAAATTGTGGGAATCACACCCCAACGCCATAACCTTCTTAATGTGAGAGTACCAGAATGGGGACCAAATCAACGTAGATTACCTGAGGAGGTTCAAGCACAACAATGAAGGGATACATGCATAAATGACTTGCAACCACCAATCTTGCAAGCCCTCCTTGTCCCAGCCTCAACATGTCAATTTTAGATCACTATGAGTACCTATATTGAGCACTTTCAAAATCAAAATTGTTTGCTTAACCTTCCCATAGAACTAATGCCATATTTTAGCGAGGAAGCACTCCTTCCTCTACCACCTTCTCCAGAGGCCGGTTTTGTACAGGGTTGTCCTTGCATCCTGAAGTGATTAATACCATCTTTCCAATAGAAGTGGACACGGATCCACCACCAGTACAAGGGTAGGCTTATCAACTCCACAATAAGATCAACAAGCCAGGGCACTTTTGTCCCACTGGGTTTTTTCCCTCGGCTATATTCGGTGATTGGCACTAATAACAAATTTTATTCCTTTCTTTTCTTTTCTTGTTTGTTAATAAACATTTTGTAGAGATCTCAGCTAAACAAGAGCATACAAACACGTCCCAATAGTCCACCTGCCCCGCCGTGCACACAAATTAGGAAGGGAGGAGACATGCAATGCCTACAAAGAGCAAAGAGAAGCAATCTGCACAACATCAGCAATGCATCAATGCAAACGCACAACATCAACGAGCACTACAACAGGTGTATTCAAATCATAATCTTTTGTTCTTTATGTGCTTTTAACTTTTGGATATATTGTTTGCATGTTCACACACAGTTGGCTGGTTTAAGTTTTAAATTAGTTGTTAAAATGTGGTGAGTGATTTCTAGATTCTTAGAGGACTTAGTAGAAGGTATTTCTATTTGAAGACAGTGTAGGATATATACTAACGGAGTATGCCAAGTTCTTATGCTCTCGAAGTATATTAGTTATCCCTAGTGGTAGCTACCTCTTAGGTATGGGCTAGGTGCTAGGATTAATAAAAAATTTACGAAAATCATGCACTAAAAAATATATACAAGTGAATCGAGACATGACGTGTCTATAGCCATGTGGAATGCTTTTGGTAGGACTTGGGGTTGTCTTAGCACCTTGGGGCCGATGCCTTGGTTTTCATGGGGTGAACACTGACATTTAAAAGATTCAGAAAAAGACCTTCAAGGATTCTATCACCTTGATAGATGTTGGTAGGACTTAGCGGTACATTATGGGCCCTTGATAGATGTTGGTAGGACTCAGGGGTACATTATGGGCCCTCGAGACCGGTGCCCTCATTTTCATGGGGTACTCCTTATGTCAAAAAGAAAGAAAAGGGTCTGTCGCCCTTGAGATACTTAGCGGCCTTTAGATTCTCTTGGCGAAGGTCTCTTGGCCATTGCTTGGGTCTCATTGGGATGGAACCTTCCTCTTTATCATCTTTTACATACACACCAAAAAAAAATAAAAAATAAAAAAATAAAAAAGAAAAAGAAGAAGAAGAGGTCCAATCACCATTGCTCATATTTAGGAGTAGGTTTGCCACTTAGGAATAACTTAAATACTTGTAGGACATTGAGACTGCGGTCATAACCTGTGGTGTGCAAGCACACTTGCCTTTGCATAGCACTATCTACCACTTAGTCTCACTTTGACTAGTCTTTACTCACCTCTTTTAGCAATCTTTAAAACTCTAATCAGCCTTTCACTTGTATGCTCACGTGTGAGATTGTCATTGCTGGTTTTTTTTTCAATAAAAGGCTTTACTTGTATCCATTGTTTTTTGTAGCTTTTGCTTCTACCACACTCGAGGATGTGTGCAAAATAGGAAGGGGGGAGTGTTGCGTGACGAGTGGTGATCAATGCAAGGATACAACACAAAGATGCAAGTAGGAAAACAAGTGACATTCTTATTTAGGGCTCTTGTAAAGAGTTCCAAGTTGTAGATGAGTGTGGAAGTGGGCTTAAGAATAATCCCACATGGGAAGTTTTGGGAGTTTTAGGAGTTTTAGTATAAAAAGTGGCTCATTTGAGAGCTTAGGTACACTTTGGGCTAAGTTCATGCAAGAGCTCCTTTGAGAGAGCTACTCTCCCTCTTCTCCATAGAGGTGAAGACTCTTCTCTCACCCCATCTACATCTTTGTATGAGATAAATCTCTTCATTGAATCAATAGCAATGTCATGAGTTTTTCTCATCCCTTCTCTAATCATTTTACTCTTATGCATGCTTTTAGTATTTCATTTTTATGTATGTGGACTGATTTGAAGCTTTCATGGAAGCTTGATGCTTGAGTGTGTGCATGCTTGTAGGAAGATAGGAGTGGAGTGAGGTCTTTCTCTTTGCTTGTGTGCATAGTGATTGTGTTCCTCTTGCTTGTATTTGTGAATGAATGGGTGTGTAGGAATGAGGGCAAGTTGAGCTTATGTGTGTGCTTAGTCTAGTGTCATGTGATGGTAGCCATAAGCATTCTCTCCATTTGTGGATAAGCTTTTGTGCACCGGTACGGGTTGAATCCCTAGCTCTGAAAGGGATGCAAATCCCATTGGATTGAGCTACACGTGGATCATGCTACTCTTGCTACAAGTGAGTGCCTTTTAAAGGCATGTGAACAAGGCTTATGCTTTTTAAAATAAATGATATGGTGTTGTGTGAATGTACCCTTACTGCCAATAAGGGTTAAATTTTTAAAAAAAAATTCTCTGAAATGCTTTGCATGCGCGTTGAATGCGCCGAGCGTGCTCAGATTACAAGGTCTTCTTCTTCCTCGTAGCCTCTTCCTCTGCGTATGAGTCTGCGAAGCCTCTTCCTCTGCATATGAGTCTGCGAAGCCTCTTCCTCTGCATTGTTGCAGCCGTTGCTCCTCTTGTTGCAGATCTAAACGCTTCAAGACCTTGGCTGTGTTGCTCGCTTCTCTACAGCCTGTTTTGTCGCCTTGGCATGAGTCAGCCAACTTCAGTCGGTCTAACACGCTGGCTTTTCTCAAAGGTTTTTTTTTTAGCATATGAAAGTGCAAGATAACGTTCACACCGTGAACAATTTCCTATGGTTTTCATGTCGTGAACTGTGGTTTCACGGCTTCTAAAATAGAGCGATAGAATCGGAAGAAAAATCAAATTGGCTTGAAAAATAGCTTATCAAATCGTACATACATGCACTTAAGATCTAGAAAACTCATCTGGAGATGATCTTACGCCCTGACGATAGTGCATCGAATCATTAAGGATCTTCCTATCTGTAAGATTCCTTCCTCCAGCTTTTGAGGTGTACAAGTGTAAGAGCCTCCCCTTCTGATCTTATAATTATTCCCCTCTCTGAAATAAAAGAAAGATCCTGTTTTACCCTCTTTTGATCTAGAGAGAGAAAATTATCTAGAGGGAGGTAATTCAAAATTGAGATATTTTTGGATATAGAAATCCTCCTAGTGTCTAAAATAGTTTCCCCTCAAATAGAAATTCAAAAAGAACTTTCCAATGTGCAATTGGAATTAATTAAAAATAGGTATAAAGGACCTTAGCCTAAGGGTCCAGATTTTCAGAAATTTTTGGATTATGGTCCAATTAAGGTTCCTATGGACCAATAAGATTAATCCAAATGTAGGGAGGAGATAAATTAAAGAATAAAAGAAAACCCCCTCCAAAATGAGTAAATGCTCACATAAGATGAAGAGTGGACTAAGGACCAAAGAAAATAATTAAAAAACTGAATTTTGACACCTCAGTGTGGGGATCTCCCCTCATGAAGTATGCGCCGTTTTCTCATCATTACCCCCAATTTTTAATCAATAAAATGAGATATTTTCATCTCTCTTCTCTCCTATTTCAAAACTAGATCCAAAAAGTAAGCTGAACTGACCAAAAAATGGTCAAAATTTGACTAAACTCATCTGGAAAATTCTAGAATCAGTTTGCTTGGTTAGAGGCTCACTTTTTCCTATAAATAGAAGCATCCCTCTTTGTAAAAGCGTAATGGTGTTTATGCACTGTTACTCTGCTCCTGTCGTCCTGAGCCATCTACATTGAACTTCTTAATAATTCAGTTGTTTTTGGCCTAATCCTCCACTCTTGCTTCAAACAAGAGTAGAACCCTCAATCCCTCAAGCCAAAGGAGAGCTTACAAGATCCATGTAAGCTAATTTTCTTACTTATTTACGAATTTTAAATCTATGGTTTTCTTGATGTTTATGTTTTCTATTTGATTGAATTAAATTCAAATGCTATGCCTTGATGAAAAGGTCACCCCCCCTTCTCTTCTTTACATTCCAGCCTTTCTCAATCCTAGAAAGATTAACTAAAGGATTAATTAAACTCTTTTTATTGTTTACTCTCTTGAATTTGAAAAATTGTGTAGATTAGAGTTCTATAAATCTAATTTGGGTTAATTTAAGTTAAATAAATGGTCAGCCATACAAAGAAGGTTATTGCAAAATTTTCTAAAATTTTGTGGAAAAGAAAGTTTGTTTTTATGTTATTCCAAAAGAGTGATTCCCACCATTTTTGCATCTAAAAGAAATATTCTAATTACTCCATGTACATATTCACCTATGAATATGCATGGATATCACGATATTCTTATTAAATTTGATTTCTATGCATAGAAAGATGCATAAAAGAAATTCTTTTATTACAAAAGTGTTATTCTCATTAAAATTGATTTCTATGCATAGAAAGATGCATAAAGGAAATTTTTTTATTACAAAAGTGTTATTCTCATTAAATTTGATTTTTATGCATAGAAAGATGCATAAAGAAATTTTTTTAATTACAAAAGTGTTATTCTCATTAAAACTGATTTCTATGCATAGGAAGATGCATAAAGGAATTTTTTTATTACAAAAGTGTTATTCTCATTAAACTTGATTTTTATGCATAGAAAGATGCATAAAGGAGTTTTTTTTTACAAAAGTGTTATTCTCATTAAAATTGATTTCCATGCATAGAAAGATGCATAAAGGAGCTTTTTTTAATTACAAAAGTGTTATTCTTATTAAAATTGATTTCTATGCATAGAAAGATGCATAAAGAAATTTTTTTAATTACAAAAGTGTTATTCTCATTAAATTTGATTTTTATGCATAGAAAGATGCATAAAGAAATTTTTTTAATACAAAAGTGTTATTCTCATTAAATTTGATTTTTATGCATAGAAAGATGCATAAAGGATTTTTTTTATTACAAAAGTGTTATTCTCATTAAAATTGATTCTTATGCATAGAAAGATGCATGAAGGAATTTCTTTTATTACAAAAGTGTTATTCTCATTAAATTGATTTTTATGCATAGAAAGATGCATAAAGGATTTTTTTATTACAAAAGTGTTATTCTTATTAAATTTGATTTTTATGCATAGAAAGATGCATAAGGATTTTTTTAAAAAATTATAAAAGCATTATTCTTATAAAAATTAATTTTTATGCATAAATAGATGCATAAAGAAATTCTTTTTATTTTAAAAGTGTTATTCCTATTAAATTTGATTTTATGCATAAATAGATGCATAAAAGGATTTTTTTAAATAAAAGAGTTATTCCCACTGAAGTTGATTTTTATGCATAAATAGATGCATAAAGAATTTTTATATCAAAATTAGAATTCTCTTAAATTCTATGTTTAAGTTTTATGAGTATTTGATAAATGAATAATTAAATACTCTAAGAGAGAAATTTCTATCATTTTATATTCACACGGATTGAAAAAAAGAGAATTCAAGAAATCTATCGAGATCCAAATATTCAGATAAATGATTAATCTATTCCTCATTGAAATTGGTAACTAATTTAGAAATTAGTTAAGTGAATATTCAAAGAAAGAATATGAGTAAAATAGTAATTGAATTATCAAACCTTTTCAAGAAAGATAGATCACGAAAAATCTTATCCGACTCGGACCTTGAATCAGACTATGACCAAGACCAAACTCTTTCGTCAGTTTTGAGGATAGAAGGTGTGACCAGTTTAGAAAAATACACTCAAAACACCCACCAAATCTGAAACTAAGTTTGAGACCCTTTGAATTGATCTGTGGATCAAGGTTATAGAATTCGAGGAATTCTGGTATGAAATTCAGAACTCTAATCAAGAAGTTTATGGGATACTGATTCAAGAAATATTCCTTGTATTCAAAAGAAAATCAAACTGAAAACTTGCATAGAAATGAGATGTAATGTGAATAGATGTGATGAGATGTGATGTGAATAGATGTGATGAGATGTGATGTGAATCAAATAGATGTGAATGAATGGATGGATGTGGATGTGTATGTGAAGAATGGATGTGAATGTGTATGTGAAGGATGGATATGGATGTGTATGTGAAGAATGGATATGGATGTGTATGTGAAGAATGGATGTGGATGTGTATGTGAAGAATGGATGTGTATATGTGAAAGAATGGATGTGGATGAGTATGTGAAAGAATGGATGTGGATGTGTATGTGAAAGAATGTGATGTGACATGAATATATGTGGATGTGAAGTGATAGATATGAATGTATGGATAGATGTGAGTAGTTGTACATGTGAACGATTGGATGGATGTGGAGGATGAATGAGATGAGATGTGTATGAGAATCAAATATAATGTGGATAGAATGCATATGATGGGATGGTTATGAGAATGAATGCGGTGGATATGAAATAATGAATGTGATGGATATGAATGAATGTGATGTGATGGATGTAAATGGATGTGACGGACGTGAATAAATGTGATGTGATGTGAATCGGGATATGAATGAATGAATGTGATGTGATATAAATGAATGTGACGGACGTGAATAGATGTGATGTGATGTGAATTGGGATATGCATGAATGAGATGTGATGTCATGTGAGTGAATGAGATGTGATGTAAATTGCGATAGATGTGATATGTGATGTGAATGAATATGATGTGATGAGATGTGGATATGGGTAGATGCGAGTGGATGAGATCTGATGCGGATATGGGTAGATACGATTGGATGAGATCTGATGCGGATATGGGTAGATGCGAGTGGATGAGATCTGATGCAGATAAATGAGAAAAGATGTGATGAGATGGAAAATGATGTGATGAGAATGGGAATACATATCAAATAAATGAGGATTGATGTGGAACAATGTGGAAAGACGAGAGTTTGTTATAGAAACTGTATTTATGACCTATTTTTAAATGACTGTTTTATGTCAAAAATGCAGGGGAAGCATTTTGACCGTCTTGTGAATGAGGTCGTGTGGAGACCTATCTGATAAAGTTGCAACAACTGACGGAGAGTCAATGGAAGACATCTCACGTAGCAAGGTCGGCCGAGGTCTTGACCAGCCTTGGTTCGATTTAAATGGAGAGCTTCCGGTATGGTGGATGAGGGACCAAGGAAGCGGCCTATGAGTGAAGTGCTAGGTGACCTGCGAAGGATCTTAGAGGGTGCTGACCATATGGTACTCAGGCTCTAGGTCGCCAAAGATACCCACACATGCGTCCAGGAAGATATTTGGATCAAGGAGTAAGAGTTGTTTTCCGAATTCGGGCATGGATCTGGTTGATTGACCTTGTTGGTCCTCAACGGATGAATCCATGGCTCTTTTATATGGATCTATTGGTTGATCTTGCTGATCTTCAATGGAGATTCCATTTTGATTTTTATAAGTGAATATATTATCGGATACTATGAGCTAGGACAATAAAATATTATTTTTCCTTGTTTTTGCCTAGAGAGATGAAAAATTCTACAGAGAGGTAATTCAATATTCAGATATTTTTGGATAAACAAATTCTCCTAATATCAAAAATATATTTCCTTGAAACAGAAATTCAAAATAAATTCTCCTTGTTTTTGCCTAGAGAGATGAAAAATTCTACTGAGAGGTAATTCAATATTCAAATATTTTTGGATAAACAAATTCTCCTAATATCAAAAATATATTTCCTTGAAACAGAAATTCAAAATAAATTCCCCAAGGTACATTAGAAATTAATTAAAAATTATTTAAAAGACCTTAACCGTAAATGCTCACATAAGATGAAGAGTTGACTGAGTACAAGGGTTATTAGTTAAAAACTATGAGATATTACTAAAAAATGAGATATTTTAGAATAACGATACATTTTTGACACCTTGGTAAGGAGGGGGGAGACTTTGAGGTAGGCACCTATTTTACACATGTGGATGAGTTTTTAATTCAAAAACATTAAGATATTTTTATCTCTCCTCTCTCCTAAATCAAACTAGATCAAAATGGGAGCTAAACTGGTCCAAATCTTGTCCAAATTCAGCCAAACTGAAGCTAACAAATTCTAGAACTTAGTTGGACTCAGTTAGTGGCCTCCTCACTTATAAATAGACCCTCATTATTTTGTATTCTCATCTGTGAACTAATAAAAACTCAGAAAGAGCATTTCCATATTGTATTTTCATTGCTTAAGCTTCATTAATGCAAAGAATTGTAATCAAAGAATTTGGTTTTATAGATGGAAGTTCCTCACTTATCTGTGGTGTTCCTCCCGACCTTACCACCTAGTCACAAGACATGCTGCATTTACCTTCGAGCGTCTCATCTCTTCCGCTACAACTCGAACGAGCTGAGCCAGACTCATAGGCCATTTAGAGGATCTATATTTCCCTAACCCAGCGGAGAGATGGTAGCACAAATGGTTTGCAGGGCAGTATGTCCATGCCTCTTGCGACCAGCGTGCGATGCTGAGGCAAAATCTCTCATTAACCATGATTCTGATGAGGCTGAAAGTGATACATGGTGTTATTTTATATCACTCAATGCCTCAAAATTTCAGACTTTCATGCGCCAAATCTACAGACTCCTTAGTCGCTTTATTCCTAAGGAGAAGATAGTAGCTCCCTTGGCAGTAAGGGAACATTTGTATCAAGTCATGTCTATAGCCCAGTACCGTTGTCTTATGCGTCTCCCGAGGAGATTTTGACTTCTGGAGCCAAGTTGCTCTATGTACATATTACAACCTTTCTATAAGTAAAGAAATGTTTTGTGAAAAAATTTCCTATTGTATAAGTGATTGCTTATTGAGACGAATTGATGAAGTAAAATCTATTACCGGACATATGTCATAGATATCCAATAAGATTTGCTATCTTGTTTAAGAAATTATTCTTTGAACCTCTTAAGTCTTAGGATCTCATGGATGATATTAAAATAAAAATTTAATAATATATCATTTTTGGCAGGATCATGAGGCAAGGGGCAAACCCTCTCACTCTGATGAAGGAGTGCTTGACCCCGACGTTCGCAAGGCTCTTCATAGAACTCAGCCACCACGACCCTTCAAGGGTGAAGGAGAGAACTTGGGTGAAGCTGTAGAGAAATGGGTTGAAGCAATGGAGGAATATTTTGATGTCACCGGCTACAATGAGAGGAGCAAAATAGCTCTTGCCAGGCTGAAAATTGTGGAAACAGCCAAAGTGGCATGGAGAAACCATTGTGACACCAACCATCTGGACATAAATACCCAGTCTTAGAATGATCTTAAAGCCTATCTAAGGAAGAGATTTTGTTCCCCCAGATTTTTAGAAACCAAGATGAATGAATTTTTAGAGCTAAGCCAGGGGAGCAAAACCATCAAAGAATATCGCAAGGCATTTGCTCTTCTCCTCAAGTATTCACCACCCCTAGATGAAGAGCAACTTATGGCTAGGTTCATTTGGGTAATGAATGGACCCTTACACACACTGGTCAAGAATGCCAAGCTAGTGTCCATGGTAGAAGCTGTCAGAATGGCGAAGGACTTTGCCAAAGCCTTTATCGTGAAAGTCCCGCCAAAGCCAGCTCCCTCATCTTTCAAAATATTCCACACACCGAAAAGTTCTTCCAACCTTCCGCCTCCAAAGAGACACCAAGGTGCCAACCAGAATCTGGAGACGGGAAGCTTCAGGAATGAAGGAAGACCTTTCCCTCCCAAAGTACTTTCTCAGGAACTGCGGCTCTCTCAAGAATACAAAGGGAAGAGCTTCAAAGTGAGAACAGGTGCTTCGGCGGATGTCAGGGGTTTGGGCACCAGCTCAAGATAATTACCCAAACCATCTCCTTTTGTGGGCCAAGGAAGCGAGGGTCCCAGAATTCAAAGATAGACTCCTTCATATCAGTCCAATCAGGGTCCCCCATGCCAGAATCAAGGCAACCCCAAAAGAGTGTCAGCTCAGCCTGCAGCCTCCATGCAATGCAGTCTCTCCGAACTCCCTCCCAGAATTGGGGTAACCAAAGAGAGAGAGTTCCACCTCAGACTGCAGAGCAACTAGAGCCATCAATATAGCTGAGAAAGTGGAGGAAGAAAAAGGACAGATCTATGATGCAATAGAGCATCAGGGGAATAACCATCAATTTTCAGTCCTCTAGACTCCAGCAGAGTACCAGGGTAAGCAATTTAAGCTTTTAATTGATTCAGGGAGTATTCATTCTTTTATTTCCCCAAGATGTCTGCGTAAGTTAGTCCTAAATCAAAAATAAGGGAAACCTATACAAGTGGAATTGGCCACTAGTAGAAAGATTCTTTTCACACACCTTGAGACAGACCTTATTCAGTTTAGCCTAGATGGGAATGTAAAAGAGTGCCAGTTCAGAGTCTTACCTTTGTGTAAGATTCCTCCCTCTAACTTTTGAGGTGTAAAGGAGTAAGAACCTCCCCTTCTGATCTTATAATTATTTCCCTCTCTGAAATAAAAGAAAGATCCTGTTTTACCCTATTTTGGCATGGGGAGAAAATGTCTAGAGAAAGGTAATCCAAAATTAGCATATTTTTGAATATAAAAATCCTCCTAGTGTCTAAAATGGTTTCCCTTGAAACAAAAATTCAAAAAGAACTTTCCAATGTGCAATTGGAATTAATTGAAATTATGTATAAAGGACCTTAGCCTAAGGGTCAAGATTTTGAGAAAGTCATGGATTATGGTCCAATTGAGGTTCCTATGGACCAATTGGATTAATCCAAGTGTGGGGAGGAGATAAATACAATGAATAAAAGAAAATACCCAAAAATGATTAAATGCCCACATAAGATGAAGAGTTGACTGAGTACAAGGTTTATTAGTAAAAAACTATGAGATATTACTAAAAAAATGAGATATTTTGGTGTAATGAAACATTTTTGACACCTTGGTAAGGAGAAGGGGGGACTTCAAGGATGCACCTACTATTTCACACATGTGGTGGAGTTTTTAATTCAATAAAATTGTGATATTTTTATCTCTCCTGGATCAAACCAAATCAAGGGAGCCAAACTAGGTCCAAATCTTGTCTAAATTCAGCTAAACTAAACTTGAAAAATTCTAGAACCTAGTTGGACTTGGTTAGAGGCCTCCCTCACCTATAAATAGATCCTTAGTCTTTTGTAAAAAAATCTGTGAACTATACCATGCCAGTATTATACTAAAATAATGATATTTTTTATTATCCCTTAAAAATCCTCTACTTTTGGAGAGAGTGAAGCCTCTCTCTCTCTCTTCAACCATCCTTGGAGACACACAAACCAATTGATGGTTAGGAGCTTCTTCTATGATAGAGAAGCAAGAAAAAAAAGAGGTAAAGTGTAATTTTATGGTTTTTCTCTACTATTCTCAATGTTTTCACTTCTCAACCCCCTCTCAAGCTTGAGAAGTTTCTTAATTAAGTGTTTATAATGCAAATCAAGCTTTTCTTAAGAGTTATAATGAATAATTATAAAAAGTTTACATTTATGCTTAAATTAGGATGCTTTTATGTTTATCTCTCTCTCTCCCAAAGAATGGTCATTCATATGACCAATTCTCTATTCAATTGATGTTTCTCATGGAGAAATTCTCAATTCACAAATCAAACTCTAGGCTTGTGAAGCTAGAGGTTAAGAAAATGGTTTCTTATACTTATATGCTAGTAAATTATGGTAATTTTATGAGTTACATCCATGAATTGGATTTAAGGCTAAAAGATAGTTTTACTATCATGATTACATTACTAAGTCTTATCCTTTTCAAAATTATTGAAAATTGTCAGTAATAGCAGCGAAGCTATGGCAAAATTTTTAAGGAATTGATACATAATTCCTTCTTATGCATAACATGAAAAGAGGACTTCCTACCATATTCTAGGATTGAATATCCTAGGTTAAAAGAATGATTTTCATCACATTCAATGGAAAACTATTTTTTAAGGTTTATGTATAATTAAATAATTAAGAAAAGAGAAAATTACAGTAATTTTATTTAAATGATGAAAGAGGAATTCCTATGACAATTGGAACTCAATCATTTAAATGGGAGAATTGAATTCCTAGCATATTGGAATTAATGGATATTTTATTTAAATTTAAAGATGAATTTTAGATAAATTTATTTTATACGAGAAATATTTAAATGATAAAAGAGGAATTCGTATGACATTTGGAATTCAATCATTTAAATGGGAAAGGTGAATTCCTAGCATATTGGAGTTAATGGATATTTTATTTAAATTCAAAGATGAATTTTAGATAAGTTTATTTTATGTATGAGAAATATTTAAATGATAAAAGAGAAATTTCTATGACATTTGGAATTCAATCATTTAAATAGTAGAAGTGAAATTCTTGGCATGTTGAATTAATGGATATTTTATTAAAGAAAAGAGAAATTTTAGATAGATTTATTTTATGATAAAAGAGAAATTCCCATGACATTGGAATGCAGTTAATTAAATGCAAAAAGAGAAATTCCCATGGTATTTGAGATCCAAGAAATTAAATGAAAAAAAGAGAAATTTTTAGTATAATTCAATTTATGAATATTTATCAAAAGTGAAAATATGGGTAGAATTGACTTTTGTAAATCCCATGAATTCTTTTATTCAAAAGAGGGATATTGAACATAATTCATTTGAGAAATTGAGAAAGAATATGGAAATAGTGGTCAAGAAAAAGAACCTTTATCTAGGCCAAGCAATTGGCAAAAATTTGGAAAAAGTCCCATTATCGGTATCGAAGTAGGAGAAGCTATTAAATGAGAAATTAGAATAGATGTAAATGGGATGCGATAAGATGCAAATGGGATGTGAATAGATGTGATAAGATGTAAATGGTATGCGATAAGATGTAAATGGGATGTGATAGGATGTGAATAGATGTGATAAGATGTAATTGGTATGTGAATAGATGTGATAAGATGTAATTGGGATGTGAATAAATGTGATAAGATATGAATGGATGTGATAAGATGTAAATGAATGTGATAAGATATGAATGGATGTGAATGGGATGTGGTGTGATGAAAATGAATTTGGTGAGATGTGATGTAAATGATGGATGTGGATGTGAATGATGAGATGAGAGGATATGTGAAAGGTAGAGATGAAAAGTAAATGGATGTGGATGTGTATGTGAAAGAATGTGATGTGGATGTGTATGTTAAATAATGAGATGTAAACGGATGTGGATGTGTATGTGAAAGAATGTGATGTAAATGGATGTGGATGTGTATGTGTATGTGAAAGAATGTGATGTAAATGGATGTGGGCGTATATGTGAAAGAATGAGATATAAATGGATGTGGATGTGTATGTGAAAGAATGTGATGTAAAGGGATGTGGATGTGAAAGTGATGTGGATGTGGATGAGATGTGATGTGATGAAAAGAGATGTGGATGTGAATGTGATAATGATGTGGATGAGATGTGATGTGCTGTAAAGGGATATGGATGTGAATGTGATGTGGATGAGGATGAGATGTGATGTAATGTAAAGAGATGTGGATGTGGATGTGAATGAAATGTGATGTGAAAATATGTGGATGTGAAGTGATAGATGTGAATGTATGGATAGATGTGGATAGTCATGCATGTGAATGATTGGATGGATGTGGATGAATGAGATGGGATGTGTATGAATGAGATATAATGTGGATGTGATTTAATGTGGATGGAATGAAAGATATGATATGGATAGATGTGGACGTGATGTAATGTGGATAGAATGTATGTGATGGAATGGGGATACAATGAATGTGATGAATGTGAATGGATGTGATGTGATGTGAGTCGAGATAAGTGTGAATGGGTGAGATGTGATGTGATATGATGTAAATTGAGATAGATGTGAATGGATGATATGTGATGGGAATGGATGTGATGTGATGCGAATCAGAATAGATGTGAATGGATGAGATGTGATGTGAAATGGATGTGATGTGATATGATGTAAATTGGGACAGATGTGAATGGATGATATGTGATGTGAATCGAGGTAGATGTGAATGAATGAGATGTGATGGAATGTGAACCGAGATAGATGTGAATGAATGAGATGTGAGGTGAAATGGATGTGATGTGATGTGATGTGGATCGGGGTAGATATGAATGGATGTGATGTGATGAGATGTGGATATGGGTAGATACGAGTGGATGAGATGTGATGAGTATAAATGTGGAAAGATGTGATGAGATGGAAAATGATGTGATTGGATGAGAATGGATGAAGGACGATGGAAATACATATGATTGGACTTGGATTAAGTAATGTGGATTGATGTGGAACAATGTGGAAGGACGAGAGCTCGTTATAGAAACTGTATTTATTATGACCTATTTTTAAATGATTGTTTTATGTCAAGAATGCTGGGGAAAGCATTTTGACCGTCTTGTGAATGAGGTCGTGGAGACCTAACTGATAAAGTTGCAACAGCTAACGGAGAACCAATGGAGGACATCTCGCATAGCAAGGTCGTCGACCGAGGTCTTGACCAAGCTCGGTTCGATTTAAATGGTGAGCTTTCGGTGCGGTGGATGAGGGACGAAGGAAGCGACCTATGAGTGAAGCGCTAGGTGACCTGCGAAGGATCCTAGAGGGTACTGACCATACGGTGCTCGGGCTCTGGGTCGTCGAACATACCCACGTGTGTGTCGACAAAGATATTGGAACGAGTAAGAGTTGCTTTTCACATGAATCTGGTTGATTGACCTTGCTAGTCCTCAACGAATGAGTCCATGGCTCTTTTATATGGATCTGCTGGTTGATCTTGCTGATCTTCAACAGAGAGTCCATCTGGATTTTTATAAGTGAATATATTTTCGGGTACTATGAGCTAGGAACAGGGATTTAATATTCACGTGATCACAAGATTTTTTGTGATAATAACACATGTGAACAAGTTATTCACATGTTCTCATGTTACCGTTCACAAAATAACAGGTCACTTGTCATTTGGGAACCCCTTAAAAGCTTGGCTACACATGGGAATAAGCTATTCACATGTTCTCATGTTATCATCTTCACATAATAGCAGGTCAGTGGCCACCTAAGAAGATTTTTTATGCCTGACAAAGATAATTTTTTTAGGCCCTTGTGAAAGCTTTGTGAATATAACATGTGATCACAAGATTTTTTGTGTTATTAACATATGTTATTAACATGTTCACATGTTCTCGTTTACGTCAGTGAAATCCTTGGCTAGGAACTATTGAAAAGGCCCCTGAGTGGATAGGTGGTGAGTGTTCTGGTTGTCAATGATGCCATAGGTACACCGATGAAGGAATGATTGGAAATTAGAATTCAACCGGATATTTTAGAGGATTATGATCAGTGATACTATGGTTTCATTAAAAGATTGTTTTAAAGATAGCTGAATGTGTGAAAAAGGCAATTTCATATTGGGTGTAAGTGGTGTGACTAGCTTGAAGTTTTTGCATGAAGATCCGGCTAGGGGGCCTGGGAACTCTTTTCCCTGGTACCTGAGACAACACCTAACCAAATTCCTAATTGGATCCCATCACTACAGTGGTTGGGCAGTTGGCTAACCCATGGGACTAGATGGGGTAGGCTAGACTGATGGATCCCTAAAATGAGACTCAATTCTGTTATGGTATGATAGATGAAGTAAATCCTAAATAGTCTTGTTCTATGGAAAAGAATCAACGGTTGTGCCTCTCGATGAGGAAAAAAGCGTTGGGCTCTATGATCCAAGTGCAAGTTTCTTCCTTGATATAACCAAGTGACTTATAGGCTCGGTCGGATAAGTTTCGTTAGATAAGGCTCTTGACTACATTAGAGTAAAAATATCCTGGAGGAATCGCTCGTGCTTTCTGGGCGAGGGAAGTTTTTTTCGGGTTCGGGTTTGGAAGAATTGAGGGATTAGTCTCTTGTCTAGATATTTGTGGGTGGGCCCTGAGTTAGAGGCTGTGCCCTGCGCAAGAAGTTCTACTTCTATTGCTATTAGCACCCCTGAATTCATTGCACCGCGGAGGGGGCAGGGGTCTTTCAGCTGGTATCAGAGTGAATTGGCTAAAGTGGATTAACCAAAACGCCAGAAATGTCAAAAATTTATGAAGTAATAGTAAAAGGTTGTAATTGTATGATGAAATTCATACAAATTGATATTCAGAATGAAATTCATAAATTGGTAATTGGGTCTTCAGATGGAAGTACCACAATTGTATGGAATCTTTGACTTTCTTGAGGCCTAGACATGATGGTATTTACCTTATAATTCTAAGGACCATGACTACCCGTATATACCGAGGGTATAACTGCAGCTCTTTATACTGGCAGTATATATGCGTAAATCTAAGACCTTGAAATTATAAGCAAAATGCTATCTAGATGATGAATTTGAATGCTGGTTGATATGATTTTAAAATTCTGGTTGAGGATTGATGAATTGATTTGGATTCTGATTGAAAGATGATGATTCTTGAATTTTGGTTGAAAGAAGATAAGTTGAACAAAACCGCAATGAGAATGAATGGAACAAATCCTAGTAATGATGTTAATAATTGGAATGGCAATAATGACTTCACCAAATCACTACGAGATTAGTGGATTATGCTGACATATTGCTGCTGTTAACCCTTGACCTAGTGGATCTAATTAAGGGATGACAAATTGAGAACCTGCATGACTGAAATTCCCGTAGAGAGGAATGTTAAGATGGGATTTCCGGTCTGATGGACCATTATTGTGTTAAGGATATGAATGATATGATCTGAATGAATTGTTATCTAATAATGTGTTCTATATAAGGGATCTTTATCCCAGGATTCTGTTAGGGTGATCAGACTTTAAGGAACCCCAGAATCAGTTGGATCTTAAGGGAAAGAGTTGTCCTCCCAGTTGCGAGATGAGGACATCTCGCATTTTTTAAGTGGGGTAGGATGTAAGATTCCTCTCTCCAGTTTTTGAGGTGTACAAGTGTAAGAACCTCCCCTTCTGATCTTATAATTATTCCCCTCTCTGAAATAAAAGAAAGATCTTGTTTTACCCTCTTTTGGCATGGACAAAGAAAATGTCTAGAGAGAGGTAATAAAAAATTGAGATATTTTTGGATATAAAAATCCTCCTAGTGTCTAAAATGGTTTCCCTGAGACAGAAATTCAAAAAGAGCTTTCCAATGTGCAATTGGAATTAATTGAAAATATGTATAAAGGACCTTAGCCTAAGGGTCAAGATTTTCAGAAATTTATGGATTATGGTCCAATTGAGGTTTCTATGGACCAATTGGATTAATCCAAGTGTGGGGAGGAGATAAATACAATGAATAAAAGAAAATACCCAAAAATGAGTAAATGCCCACATAAGATGAAGAGTTGACTGAGTACAAGGTTTATTAGTAAAAAACTATGAGATATTACTAAAAAAATGAGATATTTTGGTATAATGATACATTTTTGACACCTTGGTAAGGAGAAGGGGGGACTTCAAGGAGGCACCTATTTCACACATGTGGTGGAGTTTTTAATTCAATAAAATTGTGATATTTTTATCTCTCCTCTCTCTTGGATCAAACCAAATCAAAAGGGAGCCAAACTAGGTCCAAATCTTGTCCAAATCCAGCCAAACTGAACTTGGAAAGTTCTAGAACGTAGTTGGACTTGGTTAGAGGCCTCCCTCACCTATAAATAGATCCTTAGTCTTTTGTAAAAAAAATTGTGAACTATACCATGCCACTATTATACTAAAATAATGATATTTTTTATTATCCCTTAAAAATCCTCTACTTTTGGAGAGAGTGGAGTCTCTCTCTCTCTCTCTTCAACCATCCTTGGAGCTTTCCTTTCAATACACAAACCAATTGATTGGTTGGGGGCTTCTTCTATGATAGAGAAGCAAGCAAAAACAAGAGGTAAAGTGTAATTTTATGGTTTTTCTCTACTATTCTCAATGTTTTCACTTCTCAACTCCTCTCAAGCTTTCAAAGTTTCTTAATTAAGTGTTTATAATGCAAATCAAGCTTTTCTTAAGAGTTACAATGAATAATTAAGAAAAGTTTATATTTATGCTTAAATTAGGATGCTTTTATGTTTATCTCTCTCTCCCCCCCCAAAGAATGGTCATTCCTATGATCAATTCTCAATTCAATTGATGCTTCTCATTCTTATGCTTAAATTAGGATGCTTTTATGTTTATCTCTCTCTCCCCCAAAGAATGGTCATTCCTATGACCAATTCTCTATTCAATTCATGCTTCTCATGGAGAAATTCTCAATTCACAAATCAAACTCTAGGCTTATGAAGCTAGAGGTTAAGAAAATGGTTTCTTATACTTATATTCTAGTAAATTATGGTAATTTTATGAGTTAAATCCATAAATTGGATTTAAGGCTAAAAGATAGTTATACTATCATAATTACATTACTAAGTCTTGTTCTTTTCAAAATTATTAAAAATTATCAGTAATAGCAGCGGAGCTATGGTAAAATTTTTAAGAAATTGATACATAATTCATTCTTATGCATAACGTGAAAAGAGGACTTCCTACCATATTCTAGGATTGAATATCCTAGGTTAAAAGAATGATTTTCATCACATTCAATGGAAAACTAATTTTTAAGATTTATGTATAATTAAATAATTCAGAAAAGAGAAAATTATTATAATTTTATTTAAATGATAAAAGAGAAATTCCTATGACATTTGGAATTCAATCATTTAAATGGGAGAATTGAATTCCTAGCATATTGGAATTAATGGATATTTTATTTAAATTTAAAGATAAATTTTAGATAAATTTATTTTATGCATGAGAAATATTTAAATGATAAAAGAGAAATTCCTATGACATTTGGAATTCAATCATTTAAATGGAAGAAGTGAATTCCTAGCATATTGAAATTAATGGATATTTTATTTAAAGTCAAAGATGAAGTTTAGATAAATTTATGTATGAGAAATATTTAAATGATAAAAGAGGAATTTCCATGACATTTGAAATTTAATCATTTAAATAGTAAAAGTGAAATTCTTGGCATATTGAATTAATGGATATTTTATTAAAGAAAAGAGAAATTTTAGATAGATTTATTTTATGATAAAAGAGGAATTCCCATGACATTGGAATGCAATTAATTAAATGCAAAAAGAGGAATTCCCATGGTATTTGAGATCCATGAAATTAAATGGAAAAAATAAGAATTTTTAGTATTATTCAATTTATGAACATTTGTCAGAAGTGAAAATATGGGTAGAATTGATTTTTGTAAATCCCATGAATGATTTTATTCAAAAGAGGAATATTGAATATAATTCATTTGAGAAATTTAGAAAGAATATGAAAATAGTCATCGAGAAAAAGAAACTTATCTAGGCCAAGCAATTGGCAAAAATTTAGAAAAAGTCTCATTATCTGTATCGAAGTAGGAAAAGCTATTAAATGTGAATATATGTAATAAGATATACATGGGATGGGATAAAATGTAAATGGGATGTGAATAGATATGATAAGATATGAATGGATGTGATAAGATATGAATGGATGTGATAAGATGTGAATGGGATGTGATAGGATGTGGTGTGATGAAAATGAATGTGGATGAGATGTGAAGTAAATTAATGTGAATGTGAGTGAGATGAGATGAGAGGATATGTGAAAGGGAGAGATGAGAAGTAAATGGATGTGGATGTGTATGTGAAAGAATGTGATGTAAACGGATGTGGATGTGTATGTAAAAGAATGTGATGTAAATGGATGTGGATGTGTATGTGAAAGAATGGGATGTAAATGGATGTGGATGTGTATGTGAAAGAATGTGATGTAAAGGGATGTGGATGTGAAAGTGATGTGATGATGTGGATTAGATGTGATGTGGATGTGAATGTGATAAGGATGTGGATGAGATGCGATGTGTTGTAAAGGGATGTGGATGTGAATGTGATGTGGATGAGGATGAGATGTGATGTAATGTAAAGAGACGTGGATGTGGATGTGATGCGAATGAAATGTGATGTAAAGAGACGTGGATGTGGATGTGATGTGGATGCGAATGAAATGTGATGTGATGTGAATATATGTGGATGTGAAGTGATAGATGTGAATGTATGAATAGATGTGGATAGTCGTGCATGTGAATGATTGGATGGATGTGGATGAATGAGATGGGATATGTATGAATGAGATATGATGTATTGTGGCTGGAATGAATGAGATATGATCTGGACGTGATGTAATGTGGATAGAATGTATGTGATGGAATGGGAATACAATGAATGTGATGAATGTGAATGGATGTGATTTGATGTAAGTCGGGATAAGTGTGAATGGGTGAGATGTGATGTGAAATGGATGTGATGTGATATGATGTAAATTGATATAGATGTGAATGGATGATATGTGATGTGAATGGATGTGATGTGATGTGAATTGGGATAGATGTGAATGAATGAGATGTGATGTGATATGATGTAAATTGGGATAGATGTGAATGGATGATATGTGATGTGAATGGATATGATGTGACGTGATGTGAATCGGGATAGATGTGAATGAATGAGATGTGATGTGAATGGATTAGATGTGATGTAATGTGAGCTTGGATAGATGTGAATGAATGAGATGTGAGGTGAAATGGATGTGATGTGGATCGGGGGGATAGATATGAATGGATGAGATGTGAATGGATGTGATGTGGATATGGGTAGATGGGAGTGGATGAGATGTGATGAGTATAAATGTGGAAAGATGTGATGATATGGAAAATGATGTGATTGGATGAGAATGGGGATGAAGGACGATGGGAATACATATGATTGGACTTGGATTAAGTAATGTGGATTGATGTGAGACAATGTACAAAAACGAGAGTTTGTTATAGAAACTGTATTTATGACTTGTTTTTAAATGACTTTTATGTCAAGAATGCTGGGGAAGCATTTTGACCGTCTTGTGAATGAGGTCATGGAGACCTAACTGATAAAGTTGCAATAGCTGCTGACGGAGAGTAAATGGAGGACGTCTCGTGTAGCAAGGTCCGCCGGCCGAGGTCTTGACCAAGCTCGGTTCAATTAAAATGGTGAGCTTCCGGTACGGTGGATGAGGGACCAAGGAAGCGGCCTATGAGTGAAGCGGTAGGTGACCTACAAAGGATCCTAGAGGGTGCTAACCATACGGTGCTCGGACTCTGGGTCACCGAAGATACCCATGTGTGTGTGGAGGAAGATATTGGAACAAGGAGTAAGAGTTGTTTTCTGAATTCGGGCATGGATCTGGTTGATTGAACTTGCTGGTCCTTAACGAATGAGTCCATGAGTCTTTTATATGGATCTACTTATTGATCTCGCTGATCTTCAACGGAGAGTCCATTTGGATTTTTATAAGTGAATATATTTTCGGGTACTATGAGGTAAGAACTATTGAAAAGGCCCCTGAGTGGACAGGTGGTGAGCGTTCTGGTTTGCCAATGATGCCATAGGTACACCGATGAAGGAATGATTGGAAATTAGAATTCAACCAGATATTTTAGAGGATTATGATCAGTGACACTATGGTTTCATTAAAATATTATTTTAAAGACACCTGAATGTATGAAAAAGGCAATTTCATATTGGGTGTGTAAGTGGTGTGACTAGCTTGAAGTTTGCATGAAGATCCGGCTAGGTTGCCTAAGAACTCTTTTCCCTGGTACCCGAGACAAAACCTAACCAAATTCCTAATTAGATCCCATCATTACAGTGGTTGGGCAGTTGGCTAACCCATGGGACTAGATGGGGTAGGTTGGACTGATGGATCCCTAAAATGAGACTCAATTCTGTTATGGTATGATAGATGAAGTAAATCCTGGATAGTCTTGTTCTATGGAAAAGAATCAACGGTTGTGCCTCTCTCGATGAGGAAAAAAGCATTGGGATCTATGATCCAAGTGCAAGTTTCTTCCTTGATGTGACCAAGTGACTTATAGCCTCGGTCGGATAAGTTTCATTAGATGAGGCTCTTGACTACGTTAGAGTAAAAATATCCTGGAGGAATCGCTCCTGCTTTCTGGGCGAGGAAAGGTTTTTCTAGATTCGGTTTCGGAAGAATCGAGGGATTAGTCTCTTGTCTGGATATTCGTGGGCGAGGCCCCAATTGAGAGGCTTTGCCCCACAGAAGAACTGCTACTTCCGTTGCTAGCACCCCCGAATTCATTGCGCTGAGGGGACATGGATCTTTCACATTGGGAATCTATGATGGAATCCTTGGAATGGATTAGCTCCATAAGAATCAAGTTGATATTTATTGTCACAAAGGAACCATCTCTTTCCTTGACCTTCACGGGAATAAAGTTCAAGGAACTGGAATTTTCGGATCACCAGTACTACAATTAGTCAAGGCTTCTGAAAGAGGCAAGTTGTTTATGTCGTTAAGATGAATCTAGTAGACATAAAATGCAAGGCTAAAGAACCAGAGTGGTTAAGTGAGTATGCAGATATGTTCCCTGAAGAGCTGACCGAGATGCCTCCATCTTGCGAAGTAGATCATGAGATCGAGTTAACCCTTGGAGCTCAACCAGTAGCCCAGAGTGCATATACGAAATGCTAGTCCCTGAAGCCATAGAACTTAAGGAGCAGTTAAGACAACTGTTAGAGCAAGGATTCTTCAGACCCGGTGTCTCACCTTGGGGTACGTCCGTTGTCGTGCTGTAGTTCGTCTATGCAGTGAAAGCATGTTCATGGAACAACTTATGTGGAATCTGGGCTTGTTACAAGCCTGTCCGGAATGTGGTCCGCTGGGGTTGGTATCAGCTGCTTGGTAACCTGAATTTGTGTGCGCGTCCAAGTGAGAGTGGACATTGGAAGGTTGCATTACGAGGTGTGTGGAGCATGGAGCAGTTAATATTAACGGGCCAAGGTAGCCTTTAGATGAGTGTGAAAGCCTTGATGGTGGCCATCTTCTAGGTAAATGAAAAATAATACATTAATATGGCCAATAAAGCATGGCCACATGGATGTTTCCACGGCAACCAGCGAGGAGCTTTCGAAATCGGCCAGCACGTGAAGGCGATTTCTGGATTGAGGCTCTCTGGCGCAGTGGGAAGAAAAACCGACGGGTGAATGTGAAGGCGGCTGGGGATTCTGCAGACACAGTGGTGTTGACGTAGCAGGTTGCCGCCTGGAGCAGAGCTCGGGGTGATTCGACTGGGAGACGCCGACACATAAAGGGGCAGTTGGCACTGGTTTGCGCAGCTGCTGGCGAGGACAAACAAGGGGCATACGGAGAGAGGAAGCAGCCACAAGGCGCAGGAGAAGGCCTCCGAGCTGGGTGTGCAGCGTAACTGGCGAGGACAGGAATACAAAGTGGGCCGCCTTGGGTACTAAGGAGGACGGGCTGCAACTGGATATAGAGAGAGCGCAGCTGTGTGAAGGAGGTGCCGGTTCGTGAGAAGGGCGGCTCTGGTGTGAATAGAGAGGGCGCAGCTGTGCGCCAGGTTGAGGGGGGTCGTCCGCAAGCGCTGGTGGCAGAGGGAGTTCGCCGTGTGGTGTGGGGGCTCACTGGGGTAGCGACTGGGAAGGCGAGGGGTTGGAGGCAAGTACAGAGGGTGTGCAGCAGAGCAGATATACACAGAAGGCGGTTCTCATGCGGGGGTGGCAGCAGCCATACGAGAGCAGCAACCACGAGGAGCTGGTGGGGGGGGAATAGGTTCAAAAAGAGCTGGGGAGCAGCACAGCTGCAGATATACAGAGAAGAATCGCCTTGTGGGGGGATACACAGAGAAGACGCCGCCTCGTAGCCAAGTGAAGGAGGGAGCCGGCTTGGGTCGATCAAGGGTCCTCGGGAGTGTGCAGCTGACAGGCTGGAAGGCACAGCGGCAAGACAAGAGAGTTAAAGGGCTGAGGTATTCTGCAGACGGGTGGGGGGGCTCACTGGGGTAGCGACAGGAAGGCGAGGGGTTCTACGGACGGAGGCTGCAGCTGCTGTAGAAGTAAAGAGGAGTCACCTTGTTTAAAGAAAGGGGAATTCAGCGGGAGCTCTCTGGCACAGCAGAAAGGAAGAGCCAAGAGGCTTCCTGCCATTGTGGATTTTGTGCTGAGTGGGCATCGTTACAAGCTGCTTATACCCAAAGAAACATGTGCAATTACGTTCTCCTTGTCTGGTGTACGATGCCCAGGCCGGGGAGAACCTTTTGCAGATGATGCAATTGCTTTTATGCGACGGAGAATACTACAAAGGGATGTTGAGATTGAGATAGAGACTGTGGATAAGACGGGGACATTTTTGGGTAGCTTGTGGGAGTCAAAATCAAAAGTTGCAGTCTTGCTTTTGGAAGCAGGTTTGGCCAAACTTCATCCACTTTTACTGCTGATCGAACAACAGAAGGCCATTTGCTGGTTCAGGCTGAGGAAAGAGCTAAAAAAAGAATTGACAAAGGTTTGGGAGGGCTGTGGTAAAGGTGCAGCGCTCAGGGGCTGAACAGAGGGCATTTATCTCCTGGCAATAGGCTGGCCGCAGCTATACGTGATAAAGCTCATACTCACTCTCTCTTTCCTGCTTATTGATGGGCTGGTAATACTGTGGGGAGAGGAGCAAGAGTGTGGAGCGCAGCCGTGAAGACTGGCTGGCACAAAAGGGGGCTTCGGGTAGCAAGTTCAGATGGGAGGTGTGGTAAAAACTTGTACAAAGTGATGGTGCTTGGCTGACTCAAAGATCAATGTCTTTCAGAGACAAAAGGGCGTTTTGGTTTTTCTTGGATTTTGGAACCATATGATGGTTGGTTTGGTTATGTATATGAGGTGTCTATGTTGGCTTTGATTTTATAGTTTTGTTGGATGTTGAGCCTCTGATGCTCCATGATGGCCATGTGTATCTTTCATGTGAATACCATGAGGTGATTTTCTGGAGTGCAAAGCCATATGAGATGAGACAAGCCATGTTAATGTCAGTTTTTATATGTATCATGTGTTCAATATTGGCTTTGAGGATGCACATGTATAGTTGGGTACTCGATCTTTGATGGTTCCAGCTTCTGCAGGTGGTGTCCCTTGAAGAGCTATCTTTTTTGTTTCCTTGCTGGGATTTTGGAAGCTACTCTCATAGCCAGAAGTCTCGCACTTTCCCAGCGACACCGCCCACGTCACGACAGCTTTTTGGTGAACCCGACGTGAAACCGCTGGGGTGAGAGTACATAGAGATGGCTAGCAAAATGGAGCATTTATATGCAGAGATGAAAGAGCTTGAAGAGCGGTTCAGGAAGATTGAAGAAGAAAAGCGAAATCAGGAAGCGGTGGAAATTGCGGTGCAATTGGTATATGACAGGGTCAATATATTTGATGGTTACGATCCAGAAAGCTATCTAAGGTGTTACGAGATAGAGATGAAGAATCAAGGGGTTCCAGAAAACATGATGATTGCATCTTTTGCATACCTTATAAGTCCTGATTTAAAAGATGAAGTGCTGGAACTAGCAGAGTATCACTCCAAACGATGGAGTGATTTTGCAGATGCACTTATTTATGCGAGTTCCAGGTATAATGTGAGCTATGATAGTGTTCCAGCAACGATCCGAGCCAATTTAGAAGCGGTTGTCGATGCATGTCTTATGGAGGATAATCAATTGCTATTCAAGGCTGATACAGAGATTGTGGAGGCTGTTTATGCTAAATTGGGACTGCAAAAAGCCATTAGTGAGCAACAAGGCCTTCACAGTACAAAAAGGGATGCTTTGCTACAGCCTCATAAAGATGCAATGGGTGAACTCTGCAAGTATAATCTGTCTTCCTTGTTTGAGGGTGCAGACATACAGGGTCCTATAATCATACCAAATGATGTGTGTATGCCTATGCTTGAGGAGACACTTGATTCAGAGAGCTTCAGGACAGGTGCTCAAGACCCAATACACGAGGAAGAGGACATCGCAAATAGTTTCCTCTTGGGCTGTGAAGCATGTAAGCTGTGTAAACTTGAGGATTCTCATGACGAAAGTGCTCCTTTGAAGGGTATTCCTCAGGTGTCGTATCATATGTGTGAAGAACAGCAGGAACCAATGCTTCTTGCTGAAAGCATGATTGCAGAGTTTGAAGATCTAAGACAAGAAGAAGATGCTATCATTACTGCATTCTTATCTGGTTATGATGCTTATAAGCAGGATGATGTACATGAATATGCATGCGAGGAAAATAAAATATTACAAGATGGGCCACAAGTATGTGTGATTGATTTAGAGGGGGTGAGTGATATGGGTGATTCCAACAGTGATGTTGCTTCTGAAGCTGGTTGCCAAGGTTCTTTGGATTTGGGTTATCTTGGAATGCTAATTGGGTGTTCCAACAATAAACAGGGTGATGCTATGTCATCAGTGGCAGGGTTACCTTGCAACCACATTTGTGAGCAACAATCTCGAGCTTGGAAGCCTGTTTATGATGATGATTTGGAGAGGGAAATTGAATCTGTCTTTTTGGATCATACAGGGTTCAATGACATACAGATTCAAGGGTACTCGGGTGAGGGACCCATAATTCTAAGCCCATCTGCAGACAGGTATCAAGAAATACTGGGAGATAACATGCAGGATATGCAAAGTGTGGTCACAGAGCCTCATGAGGCTGCATATGAGCAACCAAATGGATATAGCTACGGGGGTATGAATGTTCATGATAATCAACATGTGGGATTGCAAGATGATAATGGCTTCAATGCGATTGATCCTGGATTGGATGCTATCTTAGATGATGCATTGGATGATTTTATGGTATATAATAGATCCCCATCAGCTTTGGGCTCTTCTATGCTTGATGCTAGTCAACTGTTGGTTGCAAGTGAGGATGTGCAGGTGTTATGTAAGCCAAATGATTGTGATGAGATTGATTCAGAGCTGGAGGCTATTCTCGATGATGCCTTGTTGGACTTTGTATGTGTTGATACTTTTCCGTCTTTAGATAAGAAGAATGAATGTTTGTCAGTGGGTGAGCTGGATCCAGGCACGGTAGATTTGGATGGGATGTTACCAAGTGTGTGTTCCATGCTGTTAATGCAGTTGTTACTTGGTGTGGCCATACAATATGTGGTGCAAAGGCTTCAAACATGGCCTGAGGAAAATTTTGAAGCAAATCATTTTGAAGAGCATCCCACTTTGAATGATGAGGGTAATTATGCATATCCAGGGAATCTAAGTGAGGATAGGGCTTCATATGAGCAAAGGATATGGCACATATGCCAAAAGCGATTGGTATTTGATCCAGGTGGGAAAGCAGAACCATTCAGATGTGATTGCTAAGATATAAATATCTTGTAGGCTAAGGGGGTAGGCTAAGATGTCATGCTATGTTTCAACAAAGGATAACCCCTTGTGAGTGGCACTATGTATATTCTTCTACTGTTTCATGTTTACTAGGGTGATACCAACTGGGTCAGGTTTGACAGGGTTTAAGACGCCTAGTTGGATGCTTGTACATATACCAATGTTGGTGTGCAAATAATGCATGGACACTGAATTCCAGGACCCGTGTGGCACATACCAGAGGATGTGCAGGTTTAGAGGGGGTGGATGTCGTGATGTAGTTCGTCTATGCAGTGAAAGCATGTTCATGGAACAACTTATGTGGAATCTGGGCTTGTTACAAGCCTGTCCGGAATGTGGTCCGCTGGGGTTGGTATCAGCTGCTTGGTAACCTGAATTTGTGTGCGCGTCCAAGTGAGAGTGGACATTGGAAGGTTGCATTACGAGGTGTGTGGAGCATGGAGCAGTTAATATTAATGGGCCAAGGTAGCCTTTAGATGAGTGTGAAAGCCTTGATGGTGGCCATCTTCTAGGTAAATGAAAAATAATACATTAATATGGCCAATAAAGCATGGCCACATGGATGTTTCCACGGCAGCCAGCGAGGAGCTTTCGAAATCGGCCAGCACGTGAAGGCGATTTCTGGATTGAGGCTCTCTGGCGCAGCGGGAAGAAAAATCGACGGGTGAATGTGAAGGCGGCTGGGGATTCTGCAGACACAGTGGTGTTGACGTAGCAGGTTGCCGCCTGGAGCAGAGCTCGGGGTGATTCGACTGGGAGACGCCGACACATAAAGGGGCAGTTGGCACTGGTTTGCGCAGCTGCTGGCGAGGACAAACAGGGGGCATACGAAGAGAGGAAGCAGCCACAAGGCGCAGGAGAAGGCCTCCGAGCTGGGTGTGCAGGGTAACTGGCGAGGACGGGAATACAAAGTGGGCCGCCTTGGGTACTAAGGAGGATGGGGCTGCAACTGGATATAGAGAGAGCGCAGTTGTGTGAAGGAGGTGCCGGTTCGTGAGAAGGGCAGCTCTGGTGTGAATAGAGAGGGCGCAGCTGTGCGCCAGGTTGAGGGGGGTCGTCCGCAACAAGCGCTGGTGGCAGAGGGAGTTCGTGTGGTGTGGGGGCTCACTGGGGTAGCGACTGGAAGGCGAGGGGTTGGAGGCAAGTACAGAAGGTAGCGGTGGGGTGTGCAGCAGCAGATATACACAGAAGGCGGTTCTCAGGCGGGGGTGGCAGCAGCCATACGAGAGCAGCAACCACGAGGAGCTGGCGGGGGAACAGGTTCAAAAAGAGCTGGGGAGCAGCGCAGCTGCAGATATATAGAGAAGAATCGCCTTGTGGGGGGATACACAGAGAAGACGCCGCCTCGTAGCCAAGTGAAGGAGGGAGCCGGCTTGGGTCGTCAAGGGTCCTCGGGAGTGTGCAGCTGACAGGCTGGAAGGCACAGCGGCAAGACAAGAGAGTTAAAGGGCTGAGGTATTCTGCAGATGGGTGGGGGGGCTCACTGGGGTAGCGACAGGAAGGCGAGGGGTTCTACGGACGGAGGCTGCAGCTGCTGCAGAAGTAAAGAGGAGTCACCTTGTTTAAAGAAAGGGGAATTCAGCGGGAGCTCTCTGGCACAGCAGAAAGGAAGAGCCAAGAGGCTTCCTGCCATTGTGGATTTTGTGCTGAGTGGGCATCGTTACAAGCTGCTTATACCCACAAAGAAACATGTGCAATTACGTTCTCCTTGTCTGGTGTACGATGCCCAGGCCGGGGAGAACCTTTTGCAGATGATGCAATTGCTTTTATGCGGCGGAGAATACTACAAAGGGATGTTGAGATTGAGATAGAGACTGTGGATAAGACGGGGACATTTTTGGGTAGCTTGTGGGAGTCAAAATCAAACGTTGCAGTCTTGCTTTTAGAAGCAGGTTTGGCCAAACTTCATCCACTTTTACTGCTGATCGAACAACAGAAGGCCATTTGCTGGTTCAGGCTGAGGAAAGAGCTAAAAAAAGAATTGACAAAGGTTTGGGAGGGCTGTGGTAAAGGTGCAGCGCTCAGGGGCTGAACAGAGGGCATTTATCTCCTGGCAATAGGCTGGCCGCAGCTATACGTGATAAAGCTCATACTCACTCTCTCTTTCCTGCTTATTGATGGGCTGGTAATACTGCGGGGAGAGGAGCAGGAGTGTGGAGCGCAGCCGTGAAGACTGGCTGGCACAAAAGGGGGCTTCGGGTAGCAAGTTCAGATGGGAGGTGTGGTAAAAACTTGTACAAAGTGATGGTGCTTGGCTGACTCAAAGATCAATGTCTTTCAGAGACAAAAGGGCCACAATGTTTTGGTTTTTCTTGGATTTTGGAACCATATGATGGTTGGTTTGGTCATGTATATGAGGTGTCTATGTTGGCTTTGATTTTATAGTTTTGTTGGATGTTGAGCCTCTGATGCTCCATGATGGCCATGTGTATCTTTCATGTGAATACCATGAGGTGATTTTCTGGAGTGCAAAGCCATATGAGATGAGACAAGCCATGTTAATGTCAGTTTTTATATGTATCATGTGTTCAATATTGGCTTTGAGGATGCACATGTATAGTTGGGTACTCGATCTTTGATGGTTCCAGCTTCTGCAGGTGGTGTTCCTTGAAGAGCTATCTTTTTTGTTTCCTTGCTGGGATTTTGGAAGCTACTCTCACAGCCAGAAGTCTCGCACTTTCCCAGCGACACTGCCCACGTCACGACACCGTTCTCTTTCAAAAGAAGAAAAATGGAACGTTAAGACTTTGTATTGACTACAGAGGATTCCATTAAAATTTAATCTCAAATTTAATTAATTAAAATTATATATATGTGTGTAAATCTATTTAAGTGTGTGTGTGTGTGTGTGTGTGTGTGAGAGAGAGAGAGAGAGAGAGAGAGAGAGAGAGAGAGAGGCTGAGAATTTCTATGTAGGAGATAGTTTGTGTGGGAGGAGATAGTGTGTGTTTTCATTAGTGTATGTGCAGTGTGTACATGTGTATGTGTGTGTGAAAGAGAGAGAGAGAGAGAGAGAGAGAGAGAGAGAGAGAGGGAGAGAGAGAGAGAGAGGCGACAGATAGTTTCTACGTACGAGAGAGTTTGTGTGGGAGGAGAGAGTGTGCGTTTAGATTAGTGTATGTGCGGTGTGTACATGTGTGTGTGTGTGTGAGAGAGAGAGAGAGAGAGAGAGAGAGAGAGAGAGAGAGAGAGAGAGAGAGAGAGAGAGTATGTGCGTACATTTGCATCTGTGTAGAATGTGCTTGAGAGAGAGAGTGAGATGGGGCAGACCTGGAGAGAGAGAGAGAGAGAGATGTAATGAGGGAGGGTGAAAAGAGAGAGAAAGAGAGTGAGAGATAGAGAATAAAAAGTATCTTTTAATAAAATATAAATTAAATAGAAAACATATATGTATGTATACATGTGTGTGTGTGTGTGTGTGTGTGTTTTTATTTACATTTATATATACATACATACATATGTGTATATATATATATATATATATGTTTGTGTGTGTGTGTGTGTTTAGATGTGTGTATGATATATCTATCTATATATTTAAAAGTGACCACAACTTATTTAAAAGTGACCACAACTTATCACCCATCTTCGCACATTAGAATTTAATCAAAATTAATTAAATTATGTCGATGTTTGTATTTATATTTTTAAATACATGCATATATGTATAAGTATATGTGTCTATGTATAGGTTTATGTATCTAAAACATAATATTGTATATACTATATATTTACATGTGTATGTGTGCGTGAGAGAGAGAGAGAGAGAGAGAGTGAGTGAGTGAGAGAGAGAGAGAGAGAGAGTGTGAGAGAGAGAGAGAGAGAGAGAGAGTGAGAGAGAGAGAGAGAGAGAGAGAGAGAGAGAGAGCGCTTCTATGTGTGGGAGAGTGTAAGAAGAGAGAGGGAGTGACACGTGCATGTGTGTGTGTGTGGGTGAGAGAGAGAGAGAGAGAGAGAGAGAGAGAGCAGGTGTATATGTGTGTGCATGTGAGAGAGAGAGAGAGAGAGAGTTTCAACATTTGAGAGTGTGTGTACGTGACAGAGAGAGGGAGAGGGTCATGTGCATGTGCATGTGTGTGTGTGTGTGTGTGTGTGTGTGTAAGAGAGAGAGAGAGAGAGAGAGAGAGAGAGAGAGATGGTTGTAGAGAGGGAATAGTTCTTTTTTGGAACCTTGGTCGGTCACAGCAATGCGCGGGTGCAATACTAGTTTGATTAACTATCTAAGGGAATAAACAAGGCATGGTTTGAATATTCTCTACAAGGGATGGACGACTCTAGGAAGAGGAGCCCACTAAAAGAAACAGATCCCTCTCAATTAAAAATAAGTATCCTATCCCTAGGATTGATGAACTTTTGGATCGGGTTAAATGGGACCAAATGTTCACAAAGATAGATCTCAAATCTGGGTACTACCAGATCAGAATCAAGGAACAGGACATCCCAAAGACAACATTCAATACTCGCTATGGGCATTATGAGTTCATAGTCATACCGTTTGGATTGACTAATGTCCTGGTGACATTTAATCATCTTATGCAGGATATTCTCAAATAATACTTAGATGATTTTGTTCTTGTCTTCTTTGATGATATCTTGGTATACTCTAAGAATGTTTGTAGATCATGAAGATCATGTGCGCAAGGTCCTGGAAATCCTAAGGAAACACCAACTTGTTGCAAAAAAGAGCAAGTGTTCTTTCTCTATTGGCCAAGTGGAATACTTGGGATTCATAGTATCAAAGGATGGGATTTCTCCTGACTCCGCAAAGATCCAAGCAGTCATAGAATGGCCAGAACCCAAGACGATAAAGGAAGTCAGAGGATTCCTAGGATTAATCGGATGGTATAGGATCTTTATACCTAGGTATGCTCAGATAGCATCCGCTTTAACTAACCTTCTCAAGAAGAGTACACTTTTTCAGTGGACCACAATGTGTCAGAGGGCCTTTGATAAACTGAAGACAACCTAAGTAAACAACCCTGTCCTTAAGTTGCCAGATTTTACCAAAACCTTTGAGGTAGTTACTGATGGGTTTGCCTTAGGCGGTGCTCTTATGCACGAAGGTCATGCACTGGCCTATGAATCCAAAAAACTCAGAACATATGAGAGAAATTACGTTGTCCTTGACTTGGATTTACTCTCAGTAGTTTATACTCTGAAGTTATGGAGACATTATCTTTTGGGACAGAGGTTCACCTTGATGACAGATCATCAAAGTCTCAAGTGGATCTTCACCCAAAGGGATCTCAACATGCGTTAAAGGAGATGGATGCAGACCCTGCAAGAATTGGATTTTGAAATTATCGGTTAGGGAAAGAAAATGTGGTGGCAGATGCGCTCAGCAGAAAAGCCTCCTTGCTTGCAATTATAGTGGTGTCAAATCCATTGATCAAGGAAGCAAGGGAGAAAATCATGCAAGACAAATTCTTTGCCCCTATTTCTACCCTTCTGATGCAGGAAAGCAAGACTCCTTAGGAAATGAGTCAAGTTCTTGGGTACAAATTGGATGAAGGATACATGTATTATAATAATCGGCTATGCATTTCCAATGATGAGGGAGTAAAGGGAAGAATTATGAGAGAAGCCCATGATAGTCTGGATAGCTGGACATCCAAGGTTTATAAAAACCTATATGTATGTGAAGAAAAGCTTCTTCTGGCGAGGACTCAAAAAGGATGTACTTGATCATGTGCAGAAATGCTTAATGTGTCAGAGAGTCAAGGCAAAGAGAATCAAGATGCCAGGTAAACTGTAGCCTCTAGACATTCCTAAGATGAAGTGGGAATGTATCAGTATGGACTTTTTCACTGGACTACCTTCAGTGCAATCAGGTTACAACTCCATTTTTGTGGTAGTTGATCGGCTACCCAAAATTGCCCATCTGATTCTAGTAAAAGAAACATACACTACAATGGATGTTGCTAGGGTTTTCCTTAAAGAGATCTTCAGATTACATGGCTTACCCAGGAGGATAGTAAGTGATAGAGATCCCGAATTCACATCGAAATTTTGGACTGCATTCTTCGAAGGCAGTAGGAACTTTCTTGGATCTCAGCACAGCCTATCACCCCGAAACAGATGGCCAAACTGAGAGAGTGAACCAGGTAGTAAAGATATCCTTTGGTCATGCTACCGTAGGGAACCCAAGAAGTAGTTAAGCCATTTGCATCTGGTAGAATTTGCTTACAATGCTTCTTATCATCGAAGCATTGGGATGAGTCCTTTCAAAGCTTTGTATGGACAAGATTGCCTTACACTGTTGACTTGGTTCGATCCATTGATCAGAGTCGAGATGTCCAGACAAATGATTGATGACATGGACCAGCAAATGTAATCAATCCGTAAAGATATAAAGGTAGCCCAAGATAGGCAAAAGCAATATGTAGATAAAAAGAGATCAAAGAGAGAGTTTGAAGAATCAGATATGGTCTTCATTTGAGAACGACCAAAAAGAAGTTCCTTATCTTTAGGGAAGTACAAGAAGCTCTCTCCCAGATACTGTGGGCCATATGCTGTTATAAAGAAAGTGGGTGAGCTAGCCTATAAACTTCTTCTGCCTCTCCATCTCAAGGTACATAATGTATTCCACGTCAGTTTGCTTAAGAAATATGTACCCAGTCCAAGTCACGTGCTTGATGATGAACAATTGATCTCTCCGACTCAAGGCCAGATGGTACTCTAACCTAAGAAAATCCTTGACGTTCGAAAGAAGATTCTTAGGAGCAGAGACCTCAAAATTTTTTTAGTAAAGTGGAAGTTCTTCCCTCTAGAAGATGCCACTTGGAAAAAAGAAGAAGAGTTGGCGAAAGAATACCCCCACTTTGCGAGATGAGGACATCTCAAATTTTTCAAGTGGGAGAGGATGTAAGATTCCTCCTCAATCTGAAATAATGAATAAGCTTTACTTCACCTGTGATCATTCCCTATTTCTGAATACAAGAAAATATTATTTTTCCTTGTTTTTGCCTAGAGAGAAAAAATTCTAGAGAGAGATAATTTAATATTGAGATATTTTTGGATAAACAAATTCTCCTGATATCAAAAATATATTTCCTTGAAACAAAAATTCAAAATAAATTCTCCAAGGTGCATTTAGGAATCAATTAAAAATGATTTAAAAGACCTTAGCCTAAGGGTGAAATTTTTGGATTATGGTCCAATTAGGGTTCCTATGGGCCAATAAGATTAATCCAAGTGTTGAGATAAGATAAATCCAATGAATAAAAGAAAATACCCAAAAATAAGTAAATGCTCACATAAGATGAAGAGTTGATTGAGTACAAGAGTTATTAGTTAAAAACTATGAGATATTACTAAAAAAATGAATAATGATACATTTTTGACACCTTGGTAAGGAGGGGGGAGACTTTGAGGTAGGCGCCTATTTCACACATGTGGATGAGTTTTTAATTCAAAAATATTAAGATATTGTTATCTCTCCTCTCTCCTAAATCAAACTAGATCAAAATGGGAGCTAAATTGGTCCAAATCTTGTCCAAATTCAGCCAAACTGAAGCTGGAAAATTCTAAAACTTAGTTGGACTCAGTTAGTGGTCTCTCTCACTTATAAAAAGACCCTTATTCTTTTGTATTCTTATCTGTGAACTAGACCATGCCAGTATTACATTAAAATAAGCATATTTTCTATTTTCCTTAAAAATCCTCTACATTTTGGAGAGATTGGAGCTTTTCTCTCTCTCTTCAACCATCCTTGGACCTTTCCTCCAACACACTAACCAATTGATTGGTTGGGGGCTTCCTTCTAAGATAGAGAAGCAAGCAAATCAAGAGGTAAGATGTAATTTCATGGTGTTTTCTCTAATATTCTCAATGTTTTCACTTCTTAACCCCTCTCAAGCTTGAGAAGTTTCAAATGAATGGTTTTTCAATACAAATTAAGCTTTCTAAAGAATTCTAATGATTAATCATGAAGTTTATATTTATTCTTAATTAGGATGCTTTTTATGTGTATCTCTTTCTCCACAAAAGAATGGTCATTCCTATGATCAATTCTTTTTCAAATGATGCTTCAATTCAAAGATCAAATTTTATGCTAGTTAAGCTAGAGGTTAAAAAATGGCTTTTTTATGCTTTTATACTTATAAAATTATGATTAATTCCATAAATTGGATTTAGGTCCAAATGATAGGTACTCTATCATAATCGTATTACTACGTCTTATTCTTCTAGAAAATACTAAAAATTATAAGTAATAGCAGCGGAACTATGGCAAAGTTTTTAGGAAATTAATACATAAATCATTTTTTATGCATAATGTGAAAAGAGGACTTCCTACCATATAGTAGGATTAGTCATCCCATTCTAAAAGAGTAATTTTCATCACATCCATGGAAAACTAAATTTTAGTGTTTGTGTATAAATATTTAATTAGAGAAAAAGAGTAATTTTTAGTAATTTCTTTTTTATGCAAAAAAAGGAATTCCCATGATAATGGAGATCCATGTATTTCAATGGAGGAAGAGAAAAAAATTGGTATATTAAAATAATAAATAATTTTATTTAAAATTAAAGAAAAATTTTAGATAAATTATTTTATGCACGAATAAATTTAAATGATGAAAGAGAAATTTTCATAATATTTAAAATTAAATCATTTAAATGGTAAAAGTGGTGTCATATTTAAATTAATGGATATTTTTATTTAATTTTAAGAGAAATTTTAGTTAAATTTATTTTTATGCATGAGAAAACTTTAATGATAAAAGAGGAGTTCCTACTATATTTGGAATTCAATCATTTAAATGGTAAAAGTGGAATTCTTGTCATATTTAAATTAATGGATATTTTTATTTAATTTTAAGAGAAATTTTAGTTAAATTTATTTGTATGCATGAGAAAACTTAAATGATAAAAGAGGAATTCCCATCATATTTGGAATTCAATCATTTAAATGGTAAAAGTGGAATTCTTGGTATATTTAGAATAATACATATTTTTATTTAATTTAAAGACAAATTTTAGATAAATTCATTTTATGATAAAAGAGGAATTCCTATGATAATTGGAATCTAGTCATTCATTGAGAAAAAGAGGAATTGTAAGCTTATTCAAAAAATGGATAATTGTATTTAGCTAAAAGAAGAATTTTTATGATATTTAAGTAGAGAAAGAATTGAATTAGTTTTTGGTGACAAAAGAGGAATTTTCACCAAAATTCCACCGAGAGAATTAGGGTTGAAAGAATATCTTTAGATATTTTATGTGGTTAAATCACTAAATTGGTATTTACACAAAATTAGATTAAATGGAAGAAGAGTATTTTCATTAAAATCTGATCTTCTCTAATAAAACCATTTCTTAATCTACTATGGTTAAGAAGGAATGAAATTCACAAAGTTGGAATTTCCTTATGATTAGAAGTTCATTAGATATTCATCCGAAGAAAATCCTTGTTAGAATTAAACCGAATGATTTTGGTTAGAGACCACGAGAGGGACGGTCAGTAAACCTACTTGTCCATCTCTCGATCTGAATCAAGCAAAAAAACCTCGTGACCGATTCCAGTTATTAATACAAAGAATAGACTACCGTTGAATTAACTAGTTTTTCCTTGACCGAAATCACCAAGAATCTAATTGGACAGTTAGTCAAATGTGTTGAGATTCAAGCTCGATGTCAGGTTGTGCTAGTTGCACTATGTGCTAGAATGTTAGGTAGTAACATGTGTGAGACATAAATGACCGCGTCCAGCTAGTCATAGTGTGTGGACATCAGCTAGGGTTAGCTGTGTGTGGACACAACACATGTAGTGTGTTGTAGATTATGGATTATGGCTTTATGCATTGTGTGAGAACGGAGATGGCTTCCCTCTATGGTTAGGGTTTGATAACACATTACTACATTAGGGTTTGCTCTTGTGTGTGTCTCCTCTCCCTCTACCTATTTTTCATCATGGTATTAGAGCCTGTGCATAATGTCCACCATGTTGTGCTCTACCCCCTCTCAAATCATTTTGTTTGCGGAAACAATCATGTGCCATATGACCAAATTTCCCATAGTATGGCATTCCACATTTTGCATAGATGCTTGATGGCCTTGCCAATGTCCTCTTCCACGAGGATTACCTCTGCCTCTCTGAGGTGTATATCCACGTGACCACCTCTGGCACCATATGTAGGCTGAAAATTCTCTTGCGGTGACCTATCCTACCATCCACAACCATTACCACGACCTCGTGATGCAAATCTCCCCCTGCCTCTAAATCCCCTTTGTGAATAGAAAGCGTGATTTCTGCCATTATCATCATGGCTAGTAGATGCATCATGAAAAGAGTCAATGAGTTTGATTTCCTCAACAAGCAAGAGTGAAACCAACTCATCAAAATCTAGTAAACCTGTACTCCAAACAGAAATAGATGTATCAAAAAATTGTACTCCTTGCCACAAGACCACGCAAGGCAATGTCTACCAGATCATCATCAGGCATGGGGGCATTGATAGTTGCCAATGCATCTGCATACTTCTTTATCTCTTGAACATAATCATGGTTGGATACTCCTTCCTTTCCGCTTCACATTATGAATTTGTTGTCTCAACTGAGACTTATGAGCACTAGTATCTGTATCAAACAGCTTTACCAATGTATCATCCCATGCATCCTTGGGATTCTCAGCATCATGTATATGTATGAGTATAGCATCCGAGATACATATAGACAAGTAATGCAAAATTTTGTATGCTCTCTCTGACCATTGCTTATGAGCTACAACCTATTGTTGTGTAGGTTTTCGGAGTAGTTCCGGCTCTGGCTCCGCACCTATAATAAGGTTCCAAAAACCTTTTCCCTTCAGAAAGCTGTTAATCCTGTACTTCCATGCTTGGAAGTTCTTTCTATCCAACTTCTCACCCACAATCTGTACTTCCATGCACAATCTGTACTGGGTTGTCTGACATATTTGTTCAATGCAAATGCACCTTCTTCTGCACACGTCCAATTCTATAAATGAGCCTTTCTTAGCTCAACCACACTCTAATAAGTGTTCCAGATACTCCAGAGTACTCAACGAACTTCACTGTTGATGTACAAATTCACTCTGATTGCATTCAAATTGAACTAGCATACACAGTCCAAAGTACCCTATTTTGGTGCGCTTTCCAAGGCTTCAAATTGCAATGTAGTGGTTCAATCAGGTGTGGATAGCTTGCATTGATACCTAAACAAGCTCAATGTTGCATATCAACACCAACCAAGGGTACAAGTGAATAGGGTGTGTGCAGGAGCAAGCCCTTGGTTGAGGCTGCAAAAGAGGATGAGTAAATGTGAAAGAACCTGTGAAAAGGTGAGAAGAATCTACTGGGAGAGAATAAAGGGTAGCATGAGAAGATTTAGGAAGTGTGGAGATATTCTGGGAAAAGTGAAGAGGTGGAGAGAATCAGGGAAAAGAGGTGGAGTGAATCATGGAGAAATCAATGGGATTTGATGCTTGATGTAAACTCTATAAATTGAGGCATTGCCCTAATGAGAATTTGCTGGTTTTTGAGTATCCATGCCTACATTAATCTGTTTGCTAATTACCCACTAAGTATGTCTTAATTATTTACTAAATCACTTTGTTAATGATGTTGATTCTAGTATTTGATCCACCATAGCTCATCACAATGCTCTAATTTCAACACATTCACAGACATATTTGTCTTCTCCACCACAATATGAAGCTCATTCTTCAATTGAATCTTTCGTGCCTTGGTATTAGTTTCATACAACTTCACCAAGGTGTTCCATGCCTTCTTAGGTGAGTTGGTATCCTGTATATATGCCCAACCATGGTGTCCTATATACCAATAGAAAGACTATGCTTATCGCCTTTCTATGATTGAATCATGGTGTCTTGTATACTAATAGAAAGTATCGTGCCTTGGTGTTAGTTTCATACAGCTTCACCAAGAGGTCCCATGCCTTCTTAGGTGACTTGGCATCCTGTATACTAATAAAAAGACTGTGCTTATCGTCTTTCTATGATTGAATCATGGTGTCCTCCTGTATACTCTTCCACCTGTGTGTTGTTGTTGCGAATCCTAGGACTGTTGCTGCTGCTGACCATAATTCTGATTACCTATTCGACCACCACCTTGGCCACGTCCATGAACTCTACCTCATCCTCTACTTGCACTTGTGTAGAAGGACTGCTATTCTAAACTATTTTTGTTTTGTGAAGACTGTTGATCTTCACCCAAATTCTTCTCTTCAATAATCATCATTGACACCAAATCATTGAAGCTAGGAATGTTCTCTCGAGTTTGAATAGATGTCTTAAATGCCTTGTATTGTGGCCCGAGACTACGTAGACACACTTCCACCTTATCATCATCATCAACAGAAACACCAATTGATGCAAGGGATTCCACAATGCCCTTGATCTTCAAGGCATAATCATTCACATACATATTTGTCTTCTCCACAATATGAAGCTCATTCTTCAATTTAATCTTTCGTGCTTTGGTGTTAGTTTCATACAGCTTCACCAAGGTGTCCCATGCCTTCTTAGGTGACTTGGCATCCTGTATATGCCTAATCATGGTGTCTTGTATACTAATACATGACTTTACTTGCTCCTTGAATTCTTTTGCATTTGCAGTAGTTGGATTAATCTCTCGTGCCTCCTTATGTTCACGTTTAATGTAGTCCCAATTTTTTTTTCCATCAAGAAATTTGTCAATCTAAACCTCCAAGCAAAGAAGTTCTTCTTTTCAAGATTCTCTGCAACAATCTGGTTTATTCCATCATTAGACATCTTATCTGTAATACAAATTTACCAAAAATAGCACTCTTGTTTGACCTACACAAACTGTTGTATTCTCTACAGCGGTACTATACTGCACCCAAACTACACAAACTGTTGTATTCTCTACAGCGGTACTATACTACACCCAAACTATCACAACTAGTGACCTCAATTTGCATACATACACCCAAACCCAATGGTAACTTTAAGTCCTCTTTGCAGTGTCTGCACAACCAATTGCCCTTCTAATAGTTTCAAAAATAGAGTTTTACAGAGAATCTAAACTTACCTGCAGTGCCCGTAAACGCCTCTCAATTGAAAAATAGAGGTCCAAAGGTGTCCGAAACACGTTTTTGGCCTGAAAAATTTTATCCAACAAACCTTATGGTTTCCCTGTAGTAGCTATACACTCATCACGAAGAAATCTCCTCAATCGAAGCTCGTTTACGAGTGCCTCCCAAAGAGCTCCCGCCGACAAGGGCATAGTAGCCAACACAAAGCAGGAAGAGTAGATGAAGCTCTTACCCTCATACCACTTCCTATGCTTATCATGCTTGCCGTTCAACCCTTAGCATGAACCAGGCTTTGATACCATGAAAGATGCAGGGGAAAAGAGAGCTTGAGCTCTTGCAAGCCCACACACACTCACACAAACCCTAGAAGAGAGGACACAAGGTGAGAGGTTGAAAATTATTCTTCTTCTTCACACACAACAAAAGAGGCCAACAAAGAAGATAAAGTTCCTTGCACATATAATAGAGTATATACAAGCGGTCCATAATGTGAGCATGCTAAGTGGAGTGGGTAGGTGTGGACTAGTCGATGTAGTCTTGCTGTAGAATCTCTGGCGAAGATATGTCAGTGCCAGCTACCAAACCGGCGAGTGATGTAAATGTATGTCAAACGTGTCAAACGTCATGCAGGTGCCTTGTGAGTGTCATCTCATATTGAGCTTGACATCTCAAAACACAGAGTGGTCCTCACAAGCATACATCCTTTTGGTGTTTCCCCATTTCTATTTGATGTAGAATATTACCAACAATTGTTAATCTAAGAGTGGGTTAGCATTCTCCCCCTTTTTGAAATAGATCGCATGTGTATGATTGGGTAGAAGATTTTGTTGTTGTTTCTCTTGTTGATACTACTAAGATAATGTTCAATGGTTGTGGTTCCTTTGGAAGGTCCATGGAAGGCTTGTTTAGTAAATGAAGAAGTTAGTAGTTATGGGAGTACCTAAATAGGGTAAGGGGCTCTGTGATTTTTCTTCTTTTTGTGTATTTTTGTTTATTTTTTCACTTTCTATTTTAGCAATCACAAGGACGGTTATGATTTTTTATTCTTGAGGTTAGTGGGGGCTCCAAGGGTTGTTAGCAAAATGGAAGTTAGTACTAAAGGAGAAGAGATGGGGTATCTAGAGAGAAATATACACAATCACATCAAAAGAGATTGTGAATCTTAGTTTCTCATTTGATACATTGAAGGCAATGTAAGATATCAACTTCATGGTGCTTTCACTGTTGCATGATTATTGTAAAATGAACTTGAGGAGGACCTATTCATCCCATGTGTTTTTTTCTAATTTTAAGTGCTATTACAAGCAGATATATACAATGAAGTGCATGAAGGTGAGTTAAGACTTTTGATGTAGCTATTGTGCTGAATTCAAAACCATTGGAGAGGCTAATGAAAGAATTCAAAGTCAAAAACTTGGGTTAATGGAGAACTTCCTTACCATTTTGTAGTGTGGAATGCGGAGTTTGATGGTGAAGTTATGAGGTTAATGGAGAACTTCCTCACCATTTTTTAGTGTGGAATGTGGGGTTTGATGGTGAAGATATTTTGTTGAGGGAAAATGGAAGAAGCATAGTCTTAGATCTTCTTAATCCTCCTGGAACATATAACACATCTAGCATGTAACTTTATTTACCATTAGCAATAATTAAAGGCACTTTGCCAACACCTCTGGTAGGGTAGAATGAGTAATCCGCACATGACATACTCCTACTAAGAGGAATATCATGAGAAGTAGATGTAGAGAACTACATGCATGGTCCCCCTGATCTCTTCCATAATCAAGAGAGTCCAATCATCCTACACAAGCTTGGATAATTTCTCTTTCTTTCTTTGTGAGGAATCTAAAATAACATTTATACCTTTCAAGAAAAATGGAGGCAGTAGGTTGTACCATGGAGGATCAGACTTTTGCCCACGGTAGTGAGGCTATGGGTGCTTATGAACTTTGTAGTTCTTTTGGAAATGGGTGATATATTGATATTTACTCACACAAAGCATCTAGTAGGTAATTAGCCAATTGAAATGAAAAATGAAAAGATAATTAGATCACCATTGATATGGCTTGATGTGAATGATTTAAGGGCTTGCTAGATATTCATTAGTATTTTCTCTACTCCTATTTGTGGACTTGTGGTCTAAGTAAAATTTTCATGGATGTGAAAAATAAGAGATTTTAATGATGGTATCATGTGATCAGATATTGATCACATGGTATCATGTGAAAAATAAGAGATTTTAATGATGGTATCATGTGATCAGATATTGATCTCTTCACCTTAGGACTGAGCATGACTTGTGTAGGTTCCTCGATGATGTTAGTGCTCCCCTTAGTCAGTATGGTCATTTTCTTGAAGACCCTTTATGGCATGAAAAACTAGTTGAGTTTTTCATGGTCCGTAAGTTCTTTTTAATTTTGTAGTGAAGCTTATGTTATCTTTTTAACCCTCATGATGAAGTTGAATAGGCTCCTTGATGAAGCATCATGATTTTTGGTTGGCACTTTGTGGTGTGAAAAATTAGTTTAGTTGTTTACGCTTTGAAAAACCAGTTTAGTTGTTCATGCTTTGAAGTTAAATAGGCTCCTTGACAAAGTATGGTGATTTTTGGTTTACACTCTGTGGGAAGAAAAACTAGTTTAGTTGTTCACACTTTGAAAAACTAGTTGAATTTTTCACGGTGTGAAAAACTTTGGATGTCTAAGCTAAGACTATTTGGGATTATTGGCATACATGATGAAGTTAGGTCATGTAGATGCATTTTTAATGCATAATGTGTACAACCTTGTGACATCCAAAGTTTTGAGATCTGCTCTATATCTTGCCTCTCCACAAGTAGGACACTCTCTTGCATCCTTATGTAGTCCATGAAACAAAACGCAATCGTTGACGCATGCATGGATGCGCTTGTAATCTAATCCTCCAAGAAAGGTCACATGTTGCCTTGCCATATCTCTTGAGGTCGGTAATTTATTCTCCCTTGGAAGCATTTTACACAATAGCCTACACGTGAAGACCATAAATGAGGAAAAGCATTCGAGTAATTGACCCACTAGCATAATTCACCATGTTTGCAAAATAGACTTTAAAGCTTACTTCAGTAATGCATTCAAACTTGCATTGCTCCATCCATAGATGGTTTGCAAGTTTAGTAACTCAAGGGAGGCACGTAGAACAAAGAATGTGCACCCCTCAATTAGTGGAGTCGATGCTGCAGTAAAAAGATCGTCATGCTCCATGCTATCATCCCTCCCTTCGGATTGATGGACATATAAATCCTGCACCATATCATCAAACACCTCCTACTCCACGGCTTCATGAGGTAATGGTAGAGGGCTACTATCACCATCACTCCATGCATCTATAACGATCCCTCCTGAAGATCCCACCTCATATCGCCGACGCTTTGCCTCCTCACGACGACAAGCATAGGGCAACATATGCGGGTGTGGCATGGCATCCTGTATCAAATTAAAATGGGATCATAACTTAAACATATGAACACCCATAGGTATCTCAATCAACCTTAACTCTTTAACACTTACCATGTTTATGGTCGCATCCCATTCTCCATATTTTGAGATGTGATTGAGCGTAATCTTGCGTGCACGATACATGTTTCCTCAACATCAATCACACATACATTTGATTTTTTGCTCCAACCACATTTCGCGATGGTGGATACGGAGGGATTCATCCTCACTGGAGCTACTTGTTGAAGATGAAGACACCCTACAAATAAACAACCCAAAAAAATTGCTCTTATATCAAATATTTAATCTAAAAACTCTGTGGGGCGCGTCTAAAACCGCGTCGGTTCTGTGTGGTACGCGTCTATAGGCACGTCTAAACTACTGTAAACGTGCATTTACACGTGGTTTTAGACACGATAGTAGACGCCACATTAGACGCTCCTGTAGATGCGATTTTCATTTTCAAACCTACTTTTAGCGTGCTTGCTTTTCTTCACATACTTTTAACGGGCTTGCTTTACTATTAACAGATCCACAGCCTAGCATCCACACTTATCTTCAAGCACCCACACTTATCTCCATGCTTACACAATCATCTTCAAGCACCCACACTTATCTCCATGCTTACACAATCATCTCCAAGCACACAAGAGAAGAGGGTGAACAAGGAAGAGAAGAAAGAGAAGCAAAGGTTGAACAAGGAAGAGAAGAAAGAGAAACAGCTTTGAAGAAGGACAAGAAGTGTCCATACCTCTATCCAAGATAAGTCTCTTTAGGGTTGATCTTCTTTGAAAGTTGCTCTCGTTTGATTCGTCCTTTGCTCTCTTTGAAACGAATGTTTTTGTGTTGGGCACGTCAGGCGCAACGCATGTCCTTTTTGTCTTTTTGAATAGTATGTCTGTCAGAGCGCGTCTATAGACGCATCTGAGATTGCGTCTAAAAGCGCGTCTATAGATGCATCTACTCTGTGTTGGAAATAGATAGCCGCGTCTATAGACGCACTGTTAAACGAGTAGATAGACGTTGTTTTTTTTTGCTTCTTTTTTTCCCCTCTTTTTCTCTTTTTTTCTTCTCTCTTTTCCTCTCCTTTCTCCTCTCTTTTATCCCCACTTTTCTACTCTCCTTTCTCCTCTCCTTTCTCCTCTCTTTTATCCCCACTTTTTCTCCTCTCTTTTCCTCTCCTTTCATGGAAATAAGTGATTGCATGAATGAAGAAAGGGATTGCATGAATGATGGAAAGGGATTGCTACATAATTGAAGAAGGGGATTGCATTAATGATGGAAAGGGAAAGCATGATTGAAAAAATAGATTGCACTCTATATTTTCCTCTCTTTTTCCTTCTCTCTTTTATCCTCTCTTTCCTGCTCTTTTCGTCTCTCTTTTTCTCTCTTATCTCCTCTCTTTCTCTCTCTTTTTTTCTCCTCTCTTTTCCTCTATTCTCCTCTCTTTTTCTCTCTTTTTTTCTCCTCTCTTTTCCTCTATTCTCCTCTCTTTTTCTCTTTTATCCCCTCTTTTTCTCCTCTCTTTTCCTCTCCTTTCTCCTCTCTTTTATCCCCGTTGTGCGCATGCCTTTTCTAATCTCTTTCCTTCTCTCTTTTTCTATCTTTTTCTCTTCTCAGTTCATCAGTAATCTTCTTTTTTTCTTTTTTCCAGTTCATGATGTGGCCAGGAAGCACTTCAGGCTCACGTGATCCTCCGGAATCCATCTTTCGGGACTTATATAACCTTTTGGGGCACCCTCCCAATCCTACGGAGTTATACGGCTATATGACGGGTACTCTAAACACCCCCCAAGATTCGACAGTACAGACTCCAAACCACCCCAACCCCACACCTTTTGAGATTACCCCAGTGGAGTCAACACAGCCCAGCCGGCTACATAGCCGAGACCCTTCCCCCATGCCGTCCTATGTCCCTTCCCCCATGCCGTCAGGAGGCCCTTCTGCCTCCTCGCAGAGTCATCGACATACTCCTGTGCCGTCGAGACTTAGTTCTCCCAGTAGCTACAAGTGGCCAGCGTAGTAGCTCGACACGACACAGTAGCAGGCGTAGTAGCAGGGAGAGTTATGGGGGATGCATGGCACAGTGCTTTGGGAGGGGTGGTGGTGGGGACGAGAATGATTCAGATGATCAAGATGTGCCTTTGGGTGATGGTACGATCTACTATGACATCACTCAGACAGGAGGCATCTTGATGGATCACGGGGGAAGGACATCAAGGCCTTCATGCGCTCTGTAATTTCTAACAATTACAGAGATTGCTTTATCCACTACAAAGATCAACCAAAGAGGTTAGCTGATGAGACCCTCGCTGCTGTTCGCTCTAGGTATCCTAACCCCCCCAATGTTCAGCTCACAAATAAATGGGCCAAGTCAAAGATTGTTTCGATACTTAGCAATAAAAGATCTTCGTTTAAGAGGCATGCACTAGCGGAGCTTTCAAGGCTCCAGGGAGGTCAACCACCAAGGGGCCCCACCGCTCATAAGCGTGAGTGGAAGAAAGCAATGAAGTCAGCGAAGGAGGAACCCGGTCTAAAGCACGTGGAGGCACGAAGGATCTAAATGGAGCGATATGGAAGCGTGCATTTTGGAGCAAGGGGTGTTGAATCATGGGAGGCCCAGTTTGTAAGTATCGATCTCAAATTATATTGTTTATGTAGTTTATTAGGATGTTGTTTATGTAGTTTATTAGGAGGTTGTTTCTTTGTACTAACCGCTCTGCAAATTGTGTCATCTTGCAGCTTGATATCGTGGGCAGGTACCTGTCGAGACAGCCTACCACCGCCACCATCGCAAAGGAGATACATGGAGGCACTTCTATAATGACGGGTTGATTACTGAGGAGCAGTATATCCGGGCTATTGGAGAGTCCCCCGAGGTATTTGAAAGTAATCAAATAATGTCAATATTATAAATAAAGATTTGATTTTTCATACATTGATATATGTTGTCCCTTGTTCACAGGACCCTGCACAAGAAGATGAGGGTGAAGACGAGGAAGAAGGAGGCAGAGAAGGGAGCACAGAAGGGAGCGAGGAGTAGTGCTAGCTACTCTTTTTGTACTTAGCCACTGGCTTGGCTTCGTGCCTCTTGTATATACACTCCTCTTATTTTTGGTACTTGAAGCCACAGGACGTGGCTTAGCTTTGTGCTATATGTATATACAAGCACTTTTTGAGCTATCAATTAATGCCTTGTAACTAAACGTTTCGGAGTTGTAATGTTTTATTTGGAATTGTAATTAATGTCGACTATAGACGTACTAAAGAGTGCTAATTAAAATGCGATTGGCTATAAGAATTGAATTACACAATGTGGAAATGGGATTCCTGTAACTACATAGCATACACAACATACACAGCATTCTGTTAAAGCACACAAAATTTAAAAAATATTCTGTAGCGCGTCTATAAACGCGTCTATATACGCGTTTGTCTGTTCAAGATGCATCCATTTGAGCATCTATAAACGTGTCCATTTTGTGTCTAGTTTGCGTGTATAAACGTGTCTATACATGCGTCTATCTGTTTTTTAAATTTCTCCCTGATCGTCTATTTGCGCGTCTATATGTGCGTCTATATGCACGTCTATATAAGCGCGTCTATAGGTGCGTCTATTTGCTACCTTTTAAACGCGCCTTTAGATGCGGGTCTGTAGATGCGCTAATAGACGTGGAAATAGACGTGCCCGTAAGTTTTTTTTAGTTGAGTAAACGCGTCTGTGTACGCATCTGTAGGTGCTTCAAATGTCTTGTTGTGTATAATGACATATTTACAGATGTTAGATGGTAAAGTTCTATCAATACAAAATAGAGGACTGTGAGGGTAATCTTTTTTTTGTTATCAATATTGATGAGGCACAAATTCTCAAACATAAAAAAATGGAAAGAATCAGTATAGGGATGATGAAAAAAGCTTTAAATTATGCCCAAGGTAAGGAAGACTAGCCATTACATAGCGCATGGTCAGAGATGGAACTATGGTACATAGGGGCAACTGCAGTACCAGAAATGAGAGTCATGATACTCTCAAATGGTTGTTTTGGCACATAGAAATTCCAAACGTCATTGATACGTAGAATAAAGAAAGATGCTTGTGGTTGATGGGGTAGGAAACTTTACAGTTGAGTGGCACATGAGTGCCAACTTGAAAGCATTGAAGTACATGTATGGGGTGTGTGGTGGTCCTAGATGTGCAAACCCATGCCTCTATTGCATGGTAGGAATGAGATTGGTACAACCCTATAATGGATTGTACAAAGCCTTAGTCCTCTCCCCAGAGACAAGACAAAGCAAGTATGGTGATAAAGACCAGACCAAGGCTAAAGGAAAATCAAAGACCATGAGTAAGGGAAAGTCAACAAAGATAACCGAATTCAAGGATGAACCATGTATTGTGCCTAAGGATCCCAATTGGGATCCCATACTTCCTATATATCTAGAGAGAGTTCACATTTGTAGTTTACATGTAGAAATTAGAATATTGGATAAGCTATTAAAGCTTCATCTTGACTATGCTCATTCCATTTTGCCATCAGAGCTATCAGATGCATGTTTAGAGAAATGTGAGATTTTACCCTCTAACATGGGCTTTCATGGTGGATATGTACAACTTAAAAAGGATGACAAGAAATCAGGTATACCACGGGTGATGTTCTAGCAGATGTGTCAATGGGAGGAGACAAAGGTAGGAGGTTCTTGTCAAACTATGAAAACAAACAAGTTACAGCAATATGGGAATGTTGGAAATCTCTATGCGAGCACACAACTAACCAAGCTAGTGATCCAAGGATGACAAAGCTTTGTATGAAGGTCTGGAGATAGAGATTGATAATTTTATAAAACTCTTACATAAGCAAATGATTGAAGGCAATTATGCAAGTCATTTTGAAATACCAATCAAGATGCTTGTGGAAATAATTGTAGCTACTTGGGGAAGCAAGGACATAACCTTCTACCTAGTAATAGTTTTTGCTTCACGTAATTTGTACATTGACTAATTAATATGATATAAAATGATTATTAATATTTTTTTTGAATATGTGAAGCATATTTTGTTTGCACATGGCCCATACTTTGTGAGGAACCAAGGGCCTCTTGCTACATGGAATACTCAAGGCATGGAAAAATCATACTATCCGAACGTAACAACTATTTTCATACAACTCGACATGGTGGTGGAAAAACAAAAACAAATGCACTATGAGAACTTTTCAACACATTCTACCGAAGAAAAATGTGACAATACCATGAAATTCTTAGAAATTAGGTTAGTTTATACAACACAAAAATAGCCACTGTTATTAACATCAATATATTATAAATACTCATCATGCTAAATAAAGTGTATCTTTATGTAGGATGGTGATTGAGAAGGAGAAAAAGTCAAAGTGACACAGATTGTAATAAAAATTATTCTCAATACAAGTGGAAAAAAGACTCTTAAAAAATTCTTCTTCTTTTTCGCTTCAATGTTGGAATTAGGGTTGCAGGAAAGCACACAAAGCTTGGAGAAGAAGAAGCAAGAATGCACACAACACAAAGTGTATTAGATTGTGTCAATGTACAAAAGATAAGTTAGCCCTAGAAGGATGGGCATATATACAAGCCGGGGAAAAAAACCTCCTAAAGAGGGAAAAAGTGCCCCGGCGGTCCTAAGTGTGTTCACACACATCACTGCCTATGTATATGGCAACAAATCCCCCCTGGGAGTGATGGTGTGAACGAGAGCTAGCACTCATGTATAGGGGAGTGCCATGCCCGAAGTAGATCAATCCACAAAGGGGAGCAAGCCCAAAGCTTTGCGGAAAGCTTCGAACTTCTCACGAGGAAGCGCCTTTGTGAAAAGATCGGCGAGGTTGTCCTGTGTTGGCACATAGGCCAAGCTGATCTCTCCTGCTGAGAGTCTCTCCCTGACATAGTGATAATGCACCTCAATGTGCTTTGTGCGAGCATGAAAAACTGGGTTTCTCGCAACTGCCAATGCGCTGTGACTGTCAGTGAAGATAGAGGTGGCAGACTCCTGTCCAACACCCAAGTCAGCCATAAGCCGTCTGAGCCACACACACTCAACCGTAGCTGTGAAAGCTGCCTTGTACTCAGCTTCACAACTAGAAGTGGCCACAGTAGGTTGCTTCTTGCTCAACCAAGATATGCATGAGCTACCGAGCATGAAACAAAAACCACTTGTGGACACTCTTGTGTCATAGCAACCAGCCCAATCTGAGTCCGAAAAAGCATGTAAATCTGGCGGCAATGATCCCCCCTTGGGATAAAACAACCCAAGATATATGGTGCCACTCAAGTAGCGAAAGATGCGCTTAACTGCCTTCCAATGCTGAGACCCTGGGCTATGCATAAACTTGCTCACCTGTGAGATTGCAAACTGAATGTCCGGCCTCGTAATGCATACATAAATGAGGCAACCAACAGCTGTCTGATAGAGTGTGACATCAAAGTGATCTCCAGCATCATGAAGACTCAACTTCAAACCTGTCTCCATTGGAGTAGCAATAGGTTTGCAGTCTTCAAGGCCAAATCTCCGCAACAATGTCTCAATATACTTTGTCTGACACAAAGAAATACCTCCATCACACTGCTTAAATTGTATCCCCAAATAATGATGCAAATGCCCCAAATCTGACATCTCAAAAGAGGCATTCAAGTCAGCCTTAAAATTAGCAATATGACTCTCATTTGGTCCTGTGAGCAGCATGTCATCGACATAGAGAGCAATGATTAGATGTACACCATCCACACATTTAACATACAAAGTGCTTTCTGTTGGACTATTCTGAAAACCATGTGCAGTTAAATATGCATGTATCTTTTCATACCATGCTCGTGGAGCTTGCTTTAAACCATATAAAGCCTTTTTCAACCTGCACACTTTGTTTTCCTGCCCTCTTTGAACAAAACCACGAGGCTGCGATACATACACCTCCTCATGCAAATCTCCATTCAAGAATGCAGTCTTGATGTCCAACTGATGTACATTCCAACCATTATGAGCTGCCAATGCACAAATGCTACGAATGGTAGTCATACGACAAGTGGGAGCAAAGGTCTCATCAAAATCAATGCCCTTTTCTTGAGCATAACCCTTTGCAACAAGTCTAGCCTTATAGCGATCCACACTACCATCTGGCTTTCGTTTCAACTTAAAAACCCACTTACATCCAATGGCCTTTTTACCAATAGGCAAATCACACAAAGACCATGTACCATTCTTTATTATAGCATCATATTCACTTTGCATTGCAGCCAACCAATTTTCTGAATTTTGTGCCTCATCAAATGAAAGAGGTTCTTCCTCTTCACACATACTAGACATAGCCAAAGCATAACAATCTGATGCATAAGAGGCATGCTGAAAACCTGAACGAGTACGACTAGATATAGGTGCATCAATTTTACTATCACGCAAGGTTTGCATAGCCATTTAGGCATATTTCTAGCCTGTTCATTTTCAGCCCTATCCTCATGAATTATATCCTGTATATCTGCATCAGAAATAGGCTTATCTATGATGTCATTTGAAATCTGCATAGGCTGAATATTTGCCTCATTAGGACTTACATTTGAATTCCCACCTGTAAATAGAGGCAACAATGTATCAAATACATCCCGTGAGCTCACACCTGTCTCTTTGGTACATGATAACAAAGGCTGCACAGCATCTTCCACAAAAACAACATCTCGACTAATCAAGATACGCTTTGACTGCGGATGATACAATCTGTAACCCTTGCTCTCAGCACTGTAACCAACAAAAATGCATTTGACAGCCTTATCATCCAATTTTTTGCGTTGTTGCACAGGCACTAAAGCATAGGCCAAGCAACCAAAGACACGCAAGTGACCAATAGAAGGCTTCCTGCCATGCCAAGCTTCGTATGGAGTAATAGACTGCAAGGCCTTAGTGGGACACCTCCACACTCCTTTTGCAACCAAAACATGCTGCATCATGTATGCCCAAAGTGGGTAGTTGCTGTCTCCATCCAGTTTGTCTTCAGCAGACAACATGCGAAATACATCATTGCTGTTATCAGCCATGGCCACTGACTGAAACTGATGCAAAAGCTACCTGTAATGAAGCAAAGACTGAACAGAAAACAACTCGTGCTATGTAGCACGGTCCACAATGGAGTACGTATGCCTGTTTTGCAGAAAACTGCACTGTCAAAATTTCTGCAGAAAATGACGAAAGCACCTGTGCAGAACTTGAAATGCAAAAACGGAGCCCTATGGGCTTATTTGCAAAGTTAAGGGACCTGGAAGCGCTCGTGAAAGCTCACCTCAATCAGAGAACGTGAGTCGGAGGGTGCTGCCGGCGTAGCCCTGGGAGCCGATGCCTGCTCTGATACCAATTGTTGGAATTAGGGTTGCAGGAAAGCACACAAAGCTTGGAGAAGAAGAAGCAAGAATGCACACAACACAAAGTGTATTAGATTGTGTCAATGTACAAAAGATAAGTTAGCCCTAAAAGGATGGGCATATATACAAGCCGGGGGAAAAAACCTCCTAAAGAGGGAAAAAGTGCCCCGGCGGTCCTAAGTGTGTTCACACACATCACTGCCTATGTATATGGCAACATTCAACTGTTTGTCTTCCTCAAAGAGACTCCCCTCCTTTTCAGGGATTTCTTTGGGTAGCTATTGGCCTTCATCTTCGGATAACTACTTAGCCTCATCTTCTTTAGGTATTTTACCTCTATACCTTAATAGATTTTGGCATTTATAGCCTCCAATAGCATGGGTATTCAAATCAAGAACTACCTTTGCATACGCCGCATAACACAAAAAATACCCTGCCCTCGATGCCCACATCCCTGGTGCATATCCAAAAATACATATAGATTCCTCATTCTCTATCAGCATTAACTTTTCTACATTGTGGTGTATGCTTCCATATCCTAAGTATTTTGACAAAACCTTTAAGGAGTCGTGAAGACGTTTCAATTGGCTCCACTTTTTTCAGTTGACTTCACTTTTTTAAAAATGTTTCTTTAAAGTCTTTTTTTAAGATTGAGGCACCCTTTAAATTACTAGTATGAAGTGCCAAACAGCTCTATACCTGGGTGTCCATGGACACCACAGCTATTGAGCCACCTATTCATGCTTTCACCCTTTGGCTCTTGCTCAGGGTGTGCGAGTGACCATTTGAGCATATTGGTGCCTTTTCCACACACGGTGTGGGATTCTGGAGCACAGTTAGGGGTGTTTCCACACTTTCGAGCTTTGGTGGGATGACATGGGTATCCATTACTACCTCTACCCTTCTTATGATCGCCATGCTACCCACCATCATCGTCGTTGACATCACTATGTCCATCCCAGACGTTGATCGTACGGCATTTACTCATACCCTATCACTCTGGCTTTATGCCAGTCATCTTGATTTGCCATTGCATGTGAGGAGATGCATATCATTTTCTGAGTTCATACATACATTTGGCACATCGCGGCTTTGATCTCTAGATATTTCTTCACCAACATCATGCTATGATAAAACATCATATTCATGTCACTTATGGATGTTTGAGCTTCAGATATTGTTGCCTAGCTAGTTTAGACACTTATTTGATGAGGGGGATATCTGTGTGCCAGACGGTCCAGACATTCTACATACGGTGATTTTGTTGAGGATCTATGTGGTTATCTTTATAGGGACGGTTTAGCATTGCTTGCATGGGATGATGTATGGGAGGACTTGATTGAGTGCCCTACATTTGTGAGCAAGGATGACTATATACTTCATGATAGGTATCATTATGACATGCATTCAGTGGATGATGATGTGGATAGTGATGATGATGTTCATGCTATGACTACAGATGATTATATGGGTGCTAATGATCATAGTGCGCATTCATGAGATACATTTTTTGAGTTATGGCATGACAGATTTGGATCTTTGAAGGACATGGATCGAGCATGCTGCCACTTTCGTTGTTATCCACAATGGTGTTTGCATGGGTCTTGAGAGCTTCTACGACTCACCCAGGACATTGACCAGCCATCATATCATTAATTCTCATTTACGTAGACTGACTCATTCATTGTATTATTATGGGTGAGGATGATGTCGTATTGTACACACACATGATGATATTGAGTATCGCACACACATACACATGATGATAGTGATACACGTGCACTTGATGCCATTGACACATATACACATGATGATGATGTATGTGATAGTGATCATGAGGGTGATGTGTGTGAGTTAGATCACGTGGACATGATCTCGAGGGTAGAGATGGCAGCGAGCACATCGAGCATTACAAGCATCGTAGAGCTACCTATCTTTATTCCTAGTGATTCATAGAGAAACATTAGATGACCATAGTGATGCATTCCATGATCTTGATGGTAATTTGACTAGCCATAATCATTCGGCTAGTCATACATCCCTGGTTACACATGGGATTGACACTTCACATGTCATTGAACACATCATAGACCATGAGGAGCATAGACCTAAGGTTCTAGTATTAGATATGTTGGGCTACTCCACTAGATTTGTTACATGTGGATAAATTTTGGATATGACCACTACTCCTAGGTTTTATAGCATTCATGGTAGCATTCGGGTGGATTGAGTTGTTGGGATTGAGTAGTCAGGGATAGTGCATGAGAGTAGTGACGAGTTCGTAGAGGTGAGACATCATAGGAGTATGCATATCGATCATATTTTTAGCATATCCTATGACATTGACCTCGAGAGCTTTACATTTGATCTAGGCATTTTCTTAGATCCAGTGTTATTGGAGATTGATTTATCATGGGATTTAGGTCATGTAGGGATACCATTGATGGAGATTGTCTATACTTTTGGGGATGACCTTAGTGGCCTTGGAGATTCCATTGATAGTGAGTTGTTTGACACCACTTATCTCTCTTGTGTAAACACTTTGTCAGTGCTTAGTGATGATGATCCAACTTTTATTTTAGAGGGACACACACATATAGAGTGTCTTACACATGGAGATATTGTGCATGGATCGGATCATACTCATACATACATTGATATGGTGGATCATGCGTTCAATTTTTCAAGTGGTACTACATGTGACAGTGGCATGAGTTCACATATGACTCTAGATGAGGCCGACCTTGAGATATGTTCTTTTGGCTCTCCTACAGATGTCAACACGAGCCTTTGTTCTTTGGAGCCATGACATTTTCCTTTAGATGCATTCTTGCCATTTGAGGAGCATAGTTTTTGGATGTATGGCTCGACATTCAGATGTATCTATGACATATTCCAGTCTTGGCCTACACGATGATTCTTTTGTGCCAGGACCATTTGACATTCTAACCAGGAGTTTCGAGTTTCTTTGGCAAACACCTTTAGTGCAAGATTCACACTGTGGTCTCATGAGAAGATGGGCTTAGGAGTTTTCCTTTCGACCTTCCTTGGGGCTACTATCTCTTTGGAGTCGAGCTTTCCTTTTGATCCAAGAGCTACTACCATTTTAGCTTTGACGGTTCGGGGTGTATACCATACATATCCCTTTGATCCTGGAGGATACTCGACTAGTTCGTCATCGATAGTGGTTCCTTATCTAGTCCACTTGCACCATATTATCATGAAACCATTTCCTTGGATTTTTCATACCTTGGATTTTCTTTTGATCTAGGAAGTTTCATAGATAGCCTCATCATCGACGGGACCCCTCTATCCCTTCCATTTGACCCAGGGAGTCATATGATTCATGTATGGGTCTTCAGCTACATTTAATCATAGATGTGATTTTTGGCTTTTGTACATAGCTGCTTGTATATGTCTTTTCTTTGGGCACAGCCACCCTTTGATTTCAAGGACAAAATCATTATAGGAGGGGATGGTTGGTAATGAAGTAAGTTTGGGTACACATAAACATGGGGAATGGGACCTAGGCACTTAGTCTTAGGGACATTTACATGTGTACTTTTAGGGCCCTTGGGATATATGAGGCATAGGGCTCATAGACATTGTACCATTTTTTATCATATTTACTTTATAGACATGCATGTCTTCTTGGTGCTCTTGCCCAAGCTTTCATGGTGAGCTTCTCCCATATGAGATGTGAGGATGGTGACCCCACCCATGTTGTCATTCCATGCTTTAAGTGGCCAACCCTAGTCTTTTGCAATAGAGCATGGAAAAAATAACAAATCCTAATCTTAAAAGCCTAAAACTTATAATATGTAAAAGCATAAGAGAAGAAACATACAAGAGAGAGAGATCTCTTACCTTGTGAGTCTTATATGTGTTGAAAACCTACAAAATCAAACCAAATTAAGGAAAAAGGTATTTATAACAAGCCCTAAAATTTATAAATTCTATAAACATGTAAAAGTATGAAAGAAGAAACATACAAGAAAGATATCTCTTGTGAGGCTTGTATGTGTTGAAAACCTACAAAATCAAACTAAGTTAAGAAAAAAAAAGTATTAAGAAAAATCAAGAGCTCTTACCATATGAGGCTTTAATGGAGAGCTCTTAATTAGGGTTCAAAAAAAGAAGGAAAATACTCATAATGGTTAAGCTTCAATAAGAAGGGAAAAAGAAGAAAATAAAAACTTAAAACAGAGGAAAGAGAAAGGAAATATTCACAAGAAAGCTTTCATGGAAAGCATGTTTACATAGGAGATAAAGGAAAAGAGTAGGCATACCTTGCTTGAACTCGAGGAGGATAGGGTAGGAGAGGTAGAAGTGATAGATAAGACATAAACCTATAAAAAAACTCAGAGTACAAGTTTATTGTATTCAAAAGATAACACTAAGCTTAGGCATAGATCCTCATGCATAAGCATCATGCGCATAGAGCCTTAATGCATAAGGCTCATACATAGAGAGAGCCTCATGCAAAGAGCCTTAGTGCATAATTCTCATGTAAAAGCCTCATGCATAAGACTCATGCATGCATAAGGCCTAGAGGCAAAACACATGCAAGAAAAATAATCCCCTACATCCAAAGGTGCAAAAATAACAAAGAGTAAGATCAAGAGGCTTACCTCTTGCTTACCTCTTATGCTTCTGGATAAGAGGCTTACCTCTTATGCTTGTGGATAAGGCTTGTACACGGTTGATCTTCTTGGAGAAGAAACCCAAAACTAACCACAAAAAGCAAGGTTTTTAGCTATGAATTATGATTTATGCATAAGGTCATGCATAAAGCTTAATGAAGCTTATGCATAAAGTTTTATGCATAAGATGTATGCATAATGCTTTATGCATAAATCCTTAATGTATAAGGCTCATGCATAGAGTCTAATGAATAGAGATCATGCATAGAGCTTAATCCATAGGCTCTAATGCATAGAGTTCATGCATAGAGCCTAATGTATAAGGCTCATGCATAGAGTCCCAAATGTTGAAGCCTCATACATACAGCCATATGCATTAAGCTTTATGCATAGAGTCTCATTCATGAAGCCTCATGGTGGATAGAGCTCATGCATAGAGCTTAATGCATAAGGCTCATGCATAGAGTCTCGTGCATGAAGCCTTATGCATAGAGCCTTGTGCATTAAGCTTTATTCATAGAGCTCATGTATAGAGTCTCGTGCATGAAGCCTCATACATAGAGCTTAATACATAAGGCTCATGCATAGAGCCTTTATGCATAGAGCTTAATACATAAGGCTCATACATAAGCCTGATGCATAGAGCATCATACATAAGGCTTATGCATAATCCTCATGCATAAGGTCTCATGCATGCATGAGGTCTCATGTATGCATAAGGCCTAGAGGCAAAACGTATGCAAGAAAAATAATCCCCAGCACCCGAAGGTGCAAAAATAACTAAGAGCAAAGTCAAGAGGCTTACCTCTTATGCTTGTGAGAAGGGCTTGTAACGCAGTTGATCTTCTTTGGAGAAGAAACCCTAAACCTAGCCACAAAAAAGCATTAAGATAAGAAAAGTCTCTATTTATAAAAAACTATTAATATAACAAGTTAAGGATTCAAAAGAGTATACAAGCAAGCATACAAGAGAAAAAACCGATAAGTCTCAAATTGTAGATTAGGCATAAGCTTAAAGCATGCATCAAGCCTTATGCATAAATCTCTATTAATTCTTTAAGCTCTATGCATAAGATTTAAGCTCTATACATTAAGCTTTATGCATAAGGTTTATGTACTAAGCTAAAACTAAACCCGCTATCCAAAGGTAAAATAAACATAGAGATTGCATTAACAAATACAAAAAAGCAGGGCTTACTTCTTTATTGTCAAGCCGAAGGAGAGGATTAGTGCAAGACCTACAAAATATCAAATTAAGAAAAGTGATTATTAACACATCTAATGAACTCTACCTACAAAAAATAAGAGACATAGAAAAGACCAACACATATTAAGCATGCTCACAAAGAGAAGGAGAAGAAGATAAAAGAATGTTAGTGCTTTAAACTTTAACCGTAATCTTATTATGTACTCTATTAATCATAGGGTTAAGCATAAGAGAAAAATAACTTCATTAGTTCACACCATAGCCATGTAGTGATGAATAGAGAAAGTGGAAGAGGAAGGAAGTAAAAATTCATGAGATAGAGGTAGTGGAGAAAGTGGAAGAGGGAGGAAGTACAAATTCATGAGATAGAGGTAGATTGATGGAGTAGTGGAGCCGGTGTAGTCCTTCAAATAAAAGAGTGGAGGAAATATTTTGGGGGGGAAAAGAAATGCATCGGCGCGATACCGTGCGGATTTGAAAAGTTATTTATCCAGCGCCACTGGGCATCGCTTATAGCGGTGTTTATATATAAACGATGCCCAGCGACACTTATAGCATCACCTATAACGACAGTTATAGCGGTACTTATAGCGGCCTAAAGTAAAACACTACAAATAAGCGCTGCTATTGCTTGTTTTTGTTGTAGTGATAGGAGAGTCATTAGAGTTAGAGCCATTGTGATAACTAATTAATGAATATACATTTTCTACTCAATATGGCAACAAAATGTTTTTTGCATTTCATTTATTAATTTATTTCCTTAGGCTTTTAAAATGTACGCAATTAAAGTATGTTTCATTAAAGCTCTATTTAGAAATAAATCAAGAACAATCTTTTGAAGATTTCTCTAAAGAATCCAATCATGGAAAATAAACCACTAAAATGTTTTTTCCATTAATTAATGAATTTCTCTAAATAAATACCATATGTTTGTACATTTAAACCTTAGAATTTGGTCTCTATTTTTAGAAAGAAGTTTTTCTGGCTATTTCTAACACACGTCTTTGTGCATGCCAAAAATCACATGTGATACCAGGGTCTTGTGGACATACTGGCTTTTCTCGTGCTTTGGTACTTTTTCCATGTATCTCTTACGAACCCCTCTTCTCCAAACTCTGCGAACCGTGTCTTTCTCATCTCTCTTGTGAGCCTGTTCTCTCTGCAAACCCAGTGACCCGTCTCTGACTATGTGTCTTCCATGGTGGGGTAGAACTCCCTCTCTCTCTCTCTCTCTCTCTCTCTCTCTCTCTCTCGGTTGCTAACTGGTAAGTGATCTTTGCATGCCTAGGAGAACAGAATATTGTGAGGTCCGGGGAGGACTGGATGAGCTAGTGGGCGGAGGAGGAGGACAAGGGGTTTTGATGCTGGGGGCGCTGGGCACGAGTGGTTGCAAGGCTAGGGGTGGAGGGGCTATGCTGGTGGTGGCAGGTGTGTAGGTGGGAGCCTTAGTTTCCCATCAAGGATAGGCATGCATGCTCTCTTGTGTGTTCCTCTCACGCAGGCGACCAATCTCTTTGTGTCTCTATCTCTCTCCCACCTATGCAACGAGTCGATCTTCATGGCCACTCCCCTGCTGCTAGTGAGTCTCAGACCCATCTGTGTAGATCGAAGGTCGTGCTTTCTTTTGTGAAAGATTTAAGGGGGAATGGCTATTTCACAAGCAACAGAGATAGGCAGAGACATGCGGCTCTTTTGCTGGGTAGGAGGAGAGAGGGGCGGCAAGAGGGAGGGATGGAGGTGCCTTTTTCAACCTTAGGATTAATTAATTAAGTGCCTTTCTCAGGCTTCATTTGTACATGTTAGGAACGCTCTGAGCCCGATAGCAGCTTAACTGAGATCACCAGCAGCTCAATCGAGATCCACTAAAGGGGACAACAGCTCGATCGAGATTCACGGAAGGTGATATCAGCTCAATCAAGATCCACCGAAGGCAATAGGAGAAAACATAAGTCGAGATAAACATATAACTAAAGACTTGGAAAGTTTGGGAATTGTAGGGTACTAATATCTCAAACAAGATACGTGGCCACGGACATTCATTTAGATATATAAAATAAAGTTTTGTTTCTTGTTTGTGAAATGTTTTTTTCCATCGCTTGAGATATGGTAATTCCATATTTTAATTCATTTTTGGTATCTCGCCTTTTTTCAATATCTTAGATATATAAAATAAAGTTTTGTTTCTTGTTTGTGAAATGTTTTTTGTCATCGCCTCAGATATGGTAATTCAATTTCACACATATTTTAATTCATTTTTGGTATCTCGCCTGAGATATATTAAATAAATTTTCATTTCTTACTCATGAAATATTTTTCTTCATTATCATCTCTTGCCCGAGATATGGTAATTCAATTTCACGCATGTATTAATTCATTTTTGGTATCTCGCTTGAGATACCACCAAAAATGAATTTTCATTTCTCAGTTGTGAAATCTTTTCTTCATTACCATATATTGCCTGAGATATGGTAAATCAATTTCACGCATATATTAATCCAATTTTATTTTTAGTATCTCTCTCGAGATCTATTAAATAAATTTCTATTTCTCACCCGAGAAACATTTTCTCAATTTTCATCTCTCGCCTGACATATAGTAAATCAATTTCTCGCATATATTAATCCAATTTCATTTTCGGTATCTTGTTCACGATATATTAAATAAATTTCTGTATCCCATTCAAGAGACATTTTCTCAATTTTATATCTCGTCCGAGATATAAATATACATACTAAGCTAGCATGGTACCATGACCGAGCAATCTAGTCAGCAACTCTACCTATCTCGCTTGAGAAATGTTAAGATGCTCACCAGATTGCCTAGTCATGATGCCATGTATCTCACTTGAGATAGGGTGGAAAATCTACTCGAACCTACGTGCCGCCACATATCTTGAACGAGATATGTGACTTGGCAGCTTGGCAGTGTGTGATTGGTACTTTTTAACTCGCTTGAGATATTGCAGACATGGATTCGAGAAGCTCAAAATATCCCACTTCTTTCGAAATTGCCCCAAAGTAACCAGCTTATCATGCTACTACCCCATGCATAGATCTCAATGCATTGCCCTATGCAGGCATAGAGCTCAATGCATGCTCTATGCTTAGATACATGCATGTATAAAGGATGCGTAAAGTTCAATGCATGTATTAAGCTTAATGTTTAAGAGCATGTATCCTTTATACATGCATGTATAAAGGATGCGTAAAGTTCAATGCATGCATTAAGCTTAATGTTTAAGAGCATGCTATGTTGAATGAATCTATGCATAATGCAAGAAAAGTTTCTTTTAATTCACACTCCACCACAATTGCAAGAGAACCACAAGAGAGAAGAGTAGCCATAAGTTTTCATATGGGATTTTTTCCTTCCTCATTACTAAAAAATGTATTATTTACATGACCAAGGTACATGTGGCTACCCAAGATGACTTCGGTCTAGGGTTTCACATGTGGGGATAAGGCTAGGGTCTAGGGTGCCCATGCTAGAAGCTTCTAAACTTATTATATAGTGTTTCTAGCTCATGATTTGACACTTAGATTCTGGATTCCCATTATCCTTCAAATATCCTTGAGATTAAGCATTTAGTGTGAAAATTACATAAGGTTGCTTTAACATAATTGGATGTGCATTCACACTTTCCAAAAGTATTGTTGTTGATGGTCTTACATTAACCTATGGCCTAACAAAGGGCTAGTGAAATTCCAAATCTTGCTCATGCAATCTAGAAAAGAGATGACTATACTAAAGTGTGCACCACACAAAACATAAAAAATTGGGTCACTTTCAATAATGCTTTAATATTGATAGTAGGCATAATTGTAGGCTTTTGATTCAACATAAAAATGCACACTTCACTCAAATGAAAAGGGGCGTTTTTAATATCATAGAGACAATTTAAGTGCATGCTTTATTAACCACATGGTCAACCACAAAACTTGTAGCTCAACATATGTTTTTTTTTAAAAATAATGATGACAAAGTTTGGAACATGTTTATGCACTTAAGGATAACATTATTGAAAATGAAAAAACAATTCCTTTCACAAGTTGAAAAAGGCTCAAAACTACTTCACATATTGATATAGCTTGGAAAATGTTTTGCCATCTGTGTAGGTGTAAATTGTTTATTTTTTGCAAGTATAATTTTATGTAAAAACCCCTTTGTATCCACTTTAGAAAAGAGCTTTATTGAGAGAGAGGCTTAAGTGTGTTTATGAAATATACATAACCCCCTTACCTTGACATTTTATAAATATAGAACAATATTACATGCATCGTTGATTATTTAGCAGTGCAGATAGTGCACTTGTGTAACGTAACTCCATGATGGATGTGTATAGTTTAATATTCTCTAATTAATACTAGTTTCGCTTGTTTTTTAAAAGAAGCATACCATCATACTATGACTTCTCACATATAGTGCTGGGCTTGTACAAAGAATCACCTTTTCATGACAAGCCCACATCATACAATTGGTGCGAATTAAGTTTGTAAGATGATTTTTCCTCCTTTACTTTTACTTTTGAAGTATATATGAAGATTCTTCAATCGAAAGAGTTACAACCAATGTAGGATCAAAATGGATATCACATTGGTTTTTCTTAGAGTTGTTAAAGGCATGGAAAGAATGACAAAGCTAAGGAATATGTAGTGTGATGCAAAGCTTCTTTTAGGAGATGATGCTTTATGTGTGTGGATAATTGTGTGGCCTACTGAAAGATTTGATGAAAAGCATGTGGAGGTGTGCTTCTAGTAGAGTTGCCTTGGAGAAAGCATTGGAGAGGAATGAGAATCCCTTGTGCGAATTGAAAAAGGTGGAGGATGGGACAACTTGACAAGATAAGAACCCACGTGATGGTTATGTTTTGTAGGACTTATTTTAGGCAAACTAGGAATCTCCTTGCACTGTTTCCAAAGAACAGTCATAATTTGAGCATCGTATAGTCATGTCTTCTCTTATACACTTGAGAAAACTGATGGATTGAACTGTGTGTAATAGTATTGAATAACTCTTTTGGATGTTTAAAGGTCATTGAAGGAAGGTTTGACTCCTACCATGTGAGCAATGACTTGGAAAGAAGATAGGTAATAATGATGATTACTTTGTAAAATGGGATACATGAGATCTTGAGATGGTGATGATGAGGGTTGCTTTATAAAAATGGGATACATGAGATCTTGAGACAATATATTATGCAAAGCTACGAGGGTGATACTATGAGGTTCAAAATCTCATCTCTAGTACTCAAATTCCATAGAAGGGGATGGGTCATCCAAAATTTGACAAAAGGAGACTTCGAAATACATTGAATGAAATCAACTTGGGGGATAGGAGTCCATGGATGGTGTGTCCATGGTCCTAGGTAGGACTCATCGAAGGGACACTACTTACAAAAGAAAGCATTTTGATGCCCTTCTTTAGAGCTTTTAGAGGTCTCGAATCTACGTGCGGTGGGAAGAAGGATCCATCGACGTCATGTCTTTTCTCCAAAATATATGGGCAAATTTGTGAGCTACCAGATCGTGCCCTCGATGATGACACGTAGAAAAGGTCTTTCTTTTAGGTTGACATAGACTCCCACTTTGTATGGCTTGGATTAAGCCACGTAGGCGAAGACGCTGGTGTGCCACGTGGGCTTTCAGTTCACGTTGTCCGCTGATTCAGCGGTTTGCGATTTTTTTTTTTGATATCATTACCTACAATTTTTCCCGAGGTGAAGGCTTATAAATTTTAAGACAAAAATAAAATTCTCAATTATTCAAATATAAATATGTTAAAAACACCTACAACATTTAGAGATGGAGGTCTTTCACCATTTTGGTGGAGACCTTGTCTTCGCATGGCTCGTTTGGCATTTTTCTCTCAAATTTCATTATTTCACGTTGTAGTAGCAACTCTGCTCAAACCCAATTTCATAATTCACAGTGTTTAGGTAGTCCTAAGTAACACTCCGCACAAACCTAACCCCCTCCCACCTCCACCTCCACCTCCATAACACATACATAGCCAGCCACTCAAAACACACACACACATTTGGCTCTCTTGGAAAGCAAGCAGCCCCCACCACACCAGTGTTTTTCTCGAAAGGGCTCCTTTTTGCGCCCCTCTTGCACCCACCATCTCCAGATATCCCTTTCCATGCTGTAGCCCTTTATTGAACGTGATTGATTGATTTATTGATGGACTGACTTATGGGGTGCGTGGATTTAACAACATAAGCTTACGCAGCAGTGAGAGCAGCTAGAATTAGATCCGAACTGTAAGCAGATTAATGAGCAAACATGTTGGTGTAAGAAAATATATCGCGCGATAATTCCTTTTGTGATTATCTTTTTCGGCGGTACCAACGTGAAGGTTCCTGCTGCCTACCTTACTATGCAGTACTCTGAAGACTAGGAAGATAAGTACTGATAATGGATTGATCCATACACACAAGTTGAGCCGTATAATTATCCGGTCCCCTGTACAATATGGTACACTATTTACTGCATTGATCTAAAAAGCTATGTAGCTCTTCCTATAAAAGCAGGAGCAGCAGCTCATCTCACCCAACCGTGCTCCACGCCAGGCAGCTTCTCTAGTACTTCTACATTCTCTACTATAGTCTTCTGCTTCTGCTGTCTCTTTACTGTATTCGTACAGTTCCCTACTGTATCTCCATTCCAGAGAGTAGTTCTACTATAATTATGGATGCTAAGAAGTCCAAGTTCAGAAGGATCTGTGTCTTCTGTGGGAGCAGCAGCGGCAAAAAACGAGTGTTCAGCGATGCAGCCCTCGAGCTAGGCAAGGAGCTGGTATGTTAGTTTGAAACCAAACTGTCTCACTTGTAGAAAAAGACCACGTAGTTTATTTATCCAAAATCATCTTAATATACATGTACATGTACTGTATACGTATACGTTGTTGTCGTACTCTAATTGATCCTTCTGTATTAGATCATCCCATTTTGTGCATTGGTTCGTCTCAATGTGTGAACCCTATGCATTATGTCATCTCATTTTGTGAAGTTTATGTGCCTAGCATTGATCTTGTACGCATATGCGTGCTTCTGTATTATGGTATTTCTTACAATATTGTAATACCTAATCGTATTTGTTACAAATACTACATGTATGTATGTAATACGTGCATTCAATTAGGGCAGAGCATATGTCA